>NC_140166.1:3765517-3940199 GCF_963971535.1 Notolepis coatsorum | reverse complement strand
AAGCTCCTGTCCTGTCTGTCCGCCGGCACTGCTCCAACTGCCTGTGTCTGTCTACTGCTTTGGTCCAATCATATTCAGCGTCCCGTCAGAATCCCCCCCCCCCCACCCACAGTCTGCGAATCAGAGGCAGAGTAGGGCGGGTCTTCACGAAATGCGTGTTGTCTCTTTCAACGGGTTGGAGTCAGAGCGAGAGTTGACAGCGCATATACAGGTAGTCTAATCTGCAGGTACTGTAGCGAGTAGCATAGTTTTGCCAGCAGGCAGTTAGTAGAAAAATATGGCATGTTCAAAGATGGCCAGTAAAATAAAAGTCAACAGTGAAAATCGCTGCAATAATAATTCTTTCTTTCTTTCTTTCTTTCTTTCTTTCTTTCTTTCTTTCTTTCTTTCTTTCTTTCTTTCTTTCTTTCTTTCTTTCTTTCTTTCTTTCTTTCTTTCTTTCTTTCTTTCTTTCTTTCTTTCTTTCTTTCTTTCTTCTTTCTTCTCTCTCTCTCTCTCTCTCTCTCATTCTAGAGAAATACAACCACAAATTGTTATTGGTTTGCTTCTTTTTCTTACAGTACTATATATACTGTACTTTACTGTATATACTGTACCATCCACTGTACTGAAACATCTCAATATAAGTAATCATGGTATGCTGCAAAAGGTGATATGGTATGTGATATGGTACAGTACTGTAAATACCATCTCTCTCTCTATCTCTCTCTCTCTCTCTCTCTCTCTCTCTCTCTCTCTCTCTCTCTCTCTCTCTCTCTGGCTTTATTGAGGAAGGGCACACCTCTATCAGCTGAGTAACAATGTTCATCAAAGTGTTGAGTGCTACAGTGTAGGTTAGTATATTAGGACAAGTGCATACCTACATGTATGACCTATATCTATCTACTACTTTTGGATATGAGCATTTTTTCAATACCCAACTATGTAGTGGCCGCTTGTCGCTAGGCTAGGCCTCCTGCTGGGTCCATTCACTGGAATAACAAAGGAATGACTGGGCCTTTGCTCCAGGTGTGAAATGGTTCTAGTGACAATGATCACATTGAATTCTGGGAGTGTAGTTCTCTCATCAGATAGCTGAATGAACTTGGATCAAGTTCAAGTCCTATCCTGAAAAGTAGTTAGGATTTTACCAGAATGTTTGATAGGACATTGATTGAAAACTATCGTCTCAAATTTGACAATTGATGGCTTATTTTGAAGGTATGAATCTGTAATTTTACATTATGTAACAAAAAAAAGGGAAAATTCTGAGAAGGTGGAGCTAGTTACTTTAGACCTTGAAGGGTTTAAATATTAATGTATATTTTCTAAAATGTTATATGCTTTCCTTGAATCTATGGAACCTCTTGTTGAGGTTTCTTTTGCAAAGTTGGGTAAAGCACACACCACATTTAAATTCATTATTTCCTTCACTGCCTGGCCGTCCCACAGCAAAGAGTGAAACGACTTTCAAACTGCGTAGTAGCCTACATTAGTTAAGCAGTGTTCCTGGCTCTAAAAATGACAGCTAATTGATTAATCAAAGCTATATCACAAAGGGAAATACTTTTGAACAGCTTGTTTAGGCTTGTTAATCTGAAGACTTTCCTGGTCAATTGACAAGGATTACCGTCCTCAGCACATAAAACATTTCAGACAAAACACATGCAAAGAAGAGGGTAAAACCAAAGACCAGATAAAACCAAAGACTACATAAAACCAAAGACCAGATAAAACCAAAGACCAGGTAAAACCAAAGGCCAGTTTATCTGTCTGTCTGCTTATCTGTCTGCTTATCTGTCTGTTTATCTGTCTGTCTGTCTGTCTGTCTGTCTGTCTGTCTGTCTGTCTGTCTGTCTGTCTGTCTGTCTGTCTGTCTGTCTGTCTGTCTGTCTGTCTGTCTGTCTGTCTGTCTGTCTGTCTGTCTGTCTGTCTGTCTGTCTGTCTGTCTGTCTTACCTTCTCTACATCAGCTTTAGTCATGTTGATGTCAGCTTCGATTCTGTCGCAGTTCACCTGGGCTCGGTCAGCCTCCTTACAGTCCCGCTCAAAGCGACGTTTACTCTGCAGGAAGAAGAAGAAGAGAAGAAGAAGAAGAAGAAGAAGAAGAAGAAGAAGAAGAAGAAGAAGAAGAAGAAGAAGAAGAAGAAGAAGAAGAAGAAGAAGAAGAAGAAGAGGAAGAAGAAGAAGAAGAAGAAGAAGAAGAAGAAGAAGAAGAAGAAGAAGAAGAAGAAGAAGAAGAAGAAGAAGAAGAAGAAGAAGAAGAAGAAGAAGAAGAAGAGTAATGTGTAAATAAGTAAGTCTAGAGAGAGAAGTCCCTGTGACGTACTACCTACTATGGCTGGATCCCTTGTGCTTTTCATTCAAGCCATCAGCCCTCAGATCAAAGGAACACTCAGTGACGTTTAAAGTGTTGAGCGAGTTGAATATGGTGCAATTAGTGTTGAATTAGAGTAGAACTGGCTTAAATCGCTGTGTGCACTCGGAGGACTCGGAGGTCTCTCATAGTATGCACAGACAGTGTATTCTCACAAGAGGACTGTCAGAGTAGAGAATCGAGTGACTGTATGTAAACATGCTCTCTCACTCTACATATACACGGACACCACACATTACCTGCATGCATACAACCACCCACACACACATACCCACATACACACACACTCACATATATAACATTATAAACCACTTTCCCCATTTATAATAAATTCTATACATGTACTAATTTATTAATGACTTATAAGATCATATTTTCAGCAGCTTTCACAGAGGCTGGTTTGAGCTGGGTAGTGTAGTTTTATGGAATTTCGATGTCCATTGAAAGCCCTGGGTCTCCTCTGTTTTAGGACTACAACGGTTTCATGACGCTTTATTTCCTCGCATCTAATTAATCCGGTTTCCGCTGGGATGCGCAGAGATATTTCTAAACTCATATTTCGCTAATAATAATGAGAATATACACGTTGACTGTTGTTAGGGTTAGGGTCTTTACTCTTAGCTACATGGAAAAAAATGCAACATTAATTAATACGGAGTGTATTGATCTATTTATGACGTGATATTAATTTCGGGCTTAAGGGGTTAAAGAAGACATATTATGTATCTTTATTATTATTATTATTTATTAACACATCCTGTGCCAAAAACGTCGTACAACGTGTTTCAAGTTCATGCTAATTCTGCCAATCCACGGCGTACGACGTTATTGAGATCATATAAAAAAAATTCACCATGTTATTCATATTTCACTCACGGAGCCTGGTCTGATGCAGTGTGAGCCGGCACAACTCTGCAACGCTTCAATACTGCCCCCTGGTGGATGATCGACACATTGCCAAACCGGAAATGGACGAGTCGATCTCGGTGCCTCTCCGAAATGCGTCCGGCCACTCGCATATTGTTGCGGGACTGTAGACACACGTCCGTGTGTAGCAATCACTGCCATAACGCAATAATCAATACGATTTGGCCGTGTATTATGATTATACAAACCGGAAATGGATTTAGGCGATCGCCGTCAAATAAGTGGGATCTTTTTCCTCCAGTCTCATCGTCGAGCGGTAAGAGGACGCTGACGTTACTTTCAGCCTGTTTGTTTATTATTATCCATGCAAACTGCTCTGATCAATATATCACCCATACTACATAAAGCATTTAACGACGATCACGGAATTATAAACGACCCCCCCCCCCCCCTCCGTTCATCCGCGCATGATCAGTCATAACGTTTAGGATCATGTACAGTTGACATTTTTAATATAGCGTGGATCGGCAACAAACGGCATTTGATAATCTATATATGCGTTTATGCCTATATCTCATGTTCTAGGAATTACTGCAGAAAACGATAAAAACATATTTATATTCTAGATGGTATTTTCGTATGAATGTATGAATGAAAAAGTAAAACGTTCCTACATCCTGAACGATAGATAATCGATGTTGAATGGGCCATAGTAATGTCAATTTAGCAATACAATTTAAAAAGTTATAGCCCTGCAAAGAAGGTGAACATCTCCATAGACTTACAGTGCTGGCAGAGAATGGTATAAGATGCTCAAATTGCGTGGCAGGGAATGTGTTAACAGGTTCAGCGCCAGAGGTCGCTGTGGGCGTATGGCCGTGTGTGCCAGCGCTTTGTTCAATGGGGATAAATGCTGGTGTTTGCAGTGCTAAAACTATATTAAATATTATAGCTATGGATCTAATAACATAGTCGATTGTCATTGAGTTTCTTCTGGTCAAGATGCAAAAAACAGATAATTTTTTCATCCATACATTTCCATTTTATACTGTGGTGAATATGAGTATAGTTTTAGAGTGATTCTGTGTAATCCCAGGAAACACAGCCAAACAGCGTTTTACTGAATTTCATTATAAATCGTGCCATTCCTCGCCTGGATCAATAATCAATCTGAAATCAACGCTAGATTATCGGTATTATGTATCATCATTGTTGTGAAGGATCAGATTAAACCGAATATGTATATTTATTTATATATATATATTTAATTGTATTTGTATATCGTTTGATATCCCCTGTATATTCCTTGTACAATATGCATTGAATATCCCCGTTTCTACTAAACAGCCCATAATAGTTTCATTCTACCATTGGACGAGAACCTGGCGCCAGGTTGCCATACCCCTAGGTTCAAGTTCAATCGTGCCGCCTAACATGTCGAGGCAGCCCCCGGTTCCGCGCAGTAATATGCCGGGCGAAATACGTGTGGTACTATTTGTTCATAGCGCATATATATATGGCGCTCGTAAAGTAGAATTTTCTTTTAGTCCAGTTCTTTACCCTCCAACAGAGTGACAGACGCAAAAGCCTCCCCACGAAGCACGTGCGGTGTAGTAAGGCCTACTTGGCCCAGAATAGGCATTGAGATATCGTGTAGATTAATAGTTGAATGGTCATAGTTTGGCACCATACCGTCGAGTTGGACGTATTCTATTAAGCTAATAATAGTCTACTTATGTATGGTGCATCGTTCGGTTCGAGTTCTACAGTTATCAGTACCCCCATCGTTCCTGACGTTATCTGGACGCTTATCCAGGCTGGTCAGACCCCTAGTGGTGATTGCATCCGAGGGTCAAGAGCGACTGGACCTGTATATTGGATTACTCTACCCGACGACGGCGAGCCTTCCACGGCTCTTGGATTATGCTTTATGTGCTTTGATTATTCCATGGATAAAGGCCAACACTGTCGAGTGTTGGAATTACCCCCCGGAGAGGACTACAGGTGAGGCGGCGCTCTACACGTGAGGTCGCACCACGTCTCTCCGTTGTGGACCGGCAGATACCGTTCCACAGAGGGTCCAGCTGTATTCGTCTGCGGCCCGAGGTTCTGTGGGCACTGGGTCTAAGACTTTGGATTCTCCCAAGACACCGTCGGCCAGATGGGATACCGCCAGCGACTTCTCTAACCCCCCCCCCTCCTACTGTCTTACAACCAGCGGGACCCCCCCCCCCCCTTAGTGTATCCAGCTATAATCATCTAAGTACTATCGCTATCGTTTCCTAAATATTCCAGGTTGTATACTTACTCCCTGCGCAACCAGAGATTGGACATTCAATGTTGATTTACCTACGAATACTCATTTGCCATAAAAGTGCATACTCAACATTTCAAATCATAAATGTAATTAAGTGAATGTTGTATACACCCTTTGCTGTATTAAATATTCGATTTGGTCCATTTGTGTTGGTTCGTTTCATCAGGTGGGAAAGTGTTCATCATACTTATATCTTGTACTGGGTGGCCAGAAGTTAAAGTACATGAGGTAGTGGTATTAAATATCATATCTAACAATACAGTCAGGGAATTGTACCCCTCAGCTACAATTGGTCCTTCGAGCCGGAGGGTAACTAGTGTAATATTAATATAGTGTTATTAATATCGAAATGGCCTATGATGAACACTCCACAAAACGATCCTCCTAACCTAGAACGCCCGCGGCGCAGACGACAGACACCTCAGTACTTAGAGGCTTACACTGTCAGTCAACTACCTAGCCTTCGACAAACGGTAAACGTGGTAAAAGTAGAAAGTAAAATGATGTCTGACCTTATCGACCAGGTTTCCCCGACCACAGAGGCCCTAGTAGGTCCTAATGTAACAGACCAAGCCCACGGTGGGGACCAGGAGGGAATTGACATGCCTTTACCCCCCGCCACTACTAATGAAGTAGTCCCCGACACGCCCCGGGAGGAAGATAGCCCTACAGAGAGGGAACTCTGCACGGAAGAAGAAGAGGAGAGCGCCGAGGAACTAGAGCTCCAGGACTCCCCAACGAGTACCCCCAGGAGCGGTTCACGCAGGAGCGGCTCACCTCCACTACCGCCTTCCCCCAGCGAAGCGGAGAGGATACTACAACAGGCGTTCCTCGTCAGCCTGACAGCCTCTACCGAACGCGATCGGCTCCAAGCACAGACGCTTAGCGAGCGCGAACGTCTCCAAGCCCAGGCGACCAGCGAGCGCGAACACCTCCAAGCACAGCAACGGAGCGAAGAACAGCGCACAAGTCTGGAGATGAGACGCTTCCAGATGGAAGAGAATATGGCAAGAGACCGGGCCGACGCCCAGCGCGCCGCTGCCGGTGCCCAAAGAGAAACAGAGCGCGCCGCCGCCGACACCCAGCGCGCCGCTGCCGGTGCCCAAAGAGACGCAGAGCGCGACAGACTACAAGCGCAACTAATAGAGCAGCTGATCAAAAGGACAACTCCCTCTCCCTCCGCCAGGGGCTCAAGGAACTCGTCGAGACAGCAGTCAAGAGCAGCGTCACCGCAACGAGCAAGCGACCCTGAACTTGACCAACAGACCGAGTCTAGACCCCCCGCAGACCCCTTTCCCATACCGGTCCAAGCGAGACCCAGCTACAAGGAAGGAGCGGCCTACACTGCGGAGAAGCTAAATAAACGATTACAAGATCTGGAAGATTTGATAGAAGAAGAAGAGGGAGAAGAGGAGAACCAAGCCCGACGACAGCACAGTACTCCACCGGACCAGGAGGTCCCATACAGTCCAGGCTATACCCCCGCGGCGCTGCGCTACAGACCCCCGACTCTATTTACGGGTGAGCACGACGCACGACCAGCCCCGAGGAACAGTACCTGGACCAGCGGGCCATGGTACCCTGCCAGTACCAGCCCACAGCGAGGCGCAAGAGGGGACTCGCCCAGGAGGTCTCTCCCCCAACGCTCGCCGATGTATCCGCCATCCACGGCGTCATACAACGCCACGCCGTCATTCCCAGACTTCGCCTATGAGAGTCGAGCACAGTACACGGAGCTCCGGATGTGTTTAGAGACAATGATGGTGGATGTCGTTGATGAACGCCACAAGTATGCAATATTATTGAAGCACCTGAAAGTACCGCGAGCGCACAATATAGCGCTAGCCTATGCTACCTCCTCGACCCCATACACAGCGGCCCTTGCAGTGCTGGATCAAAGATATGGACGTATATGGGATTACGTAATCCAGGAGATAAGGCATATTGACCGCCTACCCCCAGCCACAGACAATCGCTCACTGGACGACCTGTCAATCAAAGTGCAGTCCCTGGTGGGGATGCTGGGAGCTCAACGGGAGAAGGGCAGGCATGAGCTGTACGCCAACTCTAACGTTGAGAGGATTTTGGAGAAGCTGCCACCCGCAAGACAGGAGCGTTTTCGGCGGCAGAGGGACTACCGAGATCCCGACGGCCCCGAGCCATCCCTCCTTGATCTGGCCGACTTCTTGGCGAGAGAGGTCAGCAGCTTACGACTGGACACCTTCGGGCGGAGCACGCCAAGCTCCAGAGAGGGACCCAGGAGAATAAGTGATGGAAGAAGATCGGTGACTGTCATGCACCAATCAGAGTCAGTACCGAGCAGTAAGAGTCACAGCACCCCCTCGAGAAAGGAGAAGTGGAAGATAGCGTGTCCCTACTGTGAGAAAGAACACTGGCTGTCACAATGTGACTCATTCACAAAGATGAATGCAGAAGAAGTGAGCCAATGGATAAAGTCCAACCGGCGCTGTTATCGATGTGCGCGGCCCCACATGGCAGCCGAATGCCGCCTAAAGAAAAGGTGCAGCCGGTGCGATGGAGCCCATCTAGATATACTACACGATAGTAACGGAAGACGGCCTATACCTGCACCACGGAGCGGCACCAAGGCAAGTGTCATGTACATTGACCCCGCCAGCAGCAACGGAGCTCAAGTGCTCTTAAAGGTAGTCCGTGTGACATTGAGCTACCAGAATAAAGTCATGGACACTTACGCTGTCCTTGATGACGGGTCAGAGAAGACCCTTCTGCTCGCCTCCGCTGCGACTCAACTGGGACTGCGGGGGAGCAAGAACGAAATGACGATTCGGACAATAAGAAGAGATTTAAAGACGATAAAGGGCGAGAATGTCTCCTTCACTATCGCAGCCAACGGGCAGCCAGAGCGACGGTACAAGATCACAAATGCTTTCACCAGCCAAGAAATAGGACTCTCGCAGTACACCTACCCTGTCACCAAGTTGATGGATAAATATGTGCACCTGCGCCAATTACCTATCCCGCTCATAGATGGCGCTACCCCGACCCTGTTGATAGGCTCCGACCATGCAGAACTCATAGTCCCGATTGACCGGGTCCATACAGGTCCCCGGGGCTGTCCTGCCGCAGTCGAGACCCGCCTAGGATGGACATTGCAAGGCCCCCTCGCTAAATCTCTCAACCGAACCGCAGCCACTAGCTGCCTCCACTCCAGAGTGGAAGAAGGAGACACCACACTCCTGCAGCCTGTCGAGAAGAAAATAGACTGGCGACGCCGTGCGCTGCTCCGCGCCTCCCTGATCAAAGACGGCTTTGATCTCCGGCAGCAGGCCAGCAGCGACCCCCCAGTATTATTTGCACTACAGAAACACGTCACAGAGGACCCAGCAGCAGATGAAGAGGTCCAACACAGTGTGAAGAACAGTTTCTACGTAGACAACTGTCTACAAAGCGTCTCGACTCAAGAAGAAGCCGAGGCTCTCCTAATCAAGTTACGCGCCTCCCTAATCAAAGGAGGCTTTGATCTCAGGCAGTGGGCCAGCAGTGACCCGCACGTATTGCGCAGCCTCTCCTCCGCAGACAAGGCTGCCAGCAGCGAGACCTGGATGGCGACAATCCCAGGAGAAGCCCAAGAAATGACACTAGGATTAGTCTGGCGCTTCAAAACAGACTCGCTCCACTATAGACACAAACCCTTGGCTCCAGAGCAAGGAAGGTCGGCGGCGATACCGACCACCAGACGGAGTGTGTACAGAACACTCGCCAGACAATATGACCCGCTGGGATGTATTCTACCTTACACCACCAGGGCAAAGATGATTGTACGAGCACTATGGGACAAGGACCAGGGCTGGGACGACCCAATACCCGCACACCTTGCCTCAACATGGAGAGAGTGGGAGACGGAACTCCGCTCACTCCCAGGTGTCAATATACGCCGCAGCTACTTCCCATCCACAGTGAGGCCAGAGACATGCGAGATTGAGCTACACGTCTTCAGCGATGCCTCCGAAGTAGCCTACGGATCGGTTGCTTATTTGCGTGCCCAAGAGATGGGAGGAGAGATACACACTGCTTTCATACTGGCCCGCTCAAGGATAGCCCCACGTAAGCAACAATCTATCCCACGTCTAGAGCTCTGCGCAGCCCTCGCAGGAGCGCATCTAGCCACGTTAATCCAACGTGAACTCACCATTCCGGTGCATAGAACAATCTTGTGGTCAGATTCCACGACAGTACTCACATGGATTAAGTCTGATTCATGCAGATACAAAGTCTTCGTGGGAGTCAGAGTCACCGAGATTCAGGAACTAACAGAAGAAGCAAGCTGGAGGTATGTGGATACCAAACACAACCCAGCTGACGTCATCACCCGGGGAATGTCCCTGGATGACCTAACCCGTCGCAACATCTACAGTGACGGACCAGCATTCCTCCAGCTCCCGGAAGGAGATTGGCCTATGCCCACCCCGAGGGAAGCAAGTAGCGAGGAGGCTGAGAACAAAAAGCCCATGTTCTGTGGACTGAGCACTGTCGCCTCCACAGACCCGAACATAGATGACTGCATTACCCTAGAGAGTGCGCAACAAAGGACATTCCTGCGGCACCACCCAGAGATTCAGTCCACCACTGACATGTCAGCAGCTGACTACGAAGAAGCAGAACTTCTTCTACTACAACGAGCCCAGAGAGACTCGTTCCCCGATGAGCTAGACTGTCTACAGGGAGGAAACCCCGTCCCATCAGACAGCAGACTGATTCACCTGGCACCAGAGAGTGACGCACATAATCTCATCAGAGTGGGTGGTCGCCTGCGGAGAGCCCCCGATCTACCAGATGACATTAAGCACCCGATCGTCTTGAACAGCCGACACAAGGTCACAGAGCTGATCATAAAGAAATACGACGAGGATGTGCACCACGCAGGAGCAGAGAGAGTCTTCGCGGAGATCAGACGTCGTTATTGGATATTACAAGGGAGAGAAGCAGTACGGCGCTTCCAGCGAACCTGTCTAGACTGCCGTAAGTGGCGCGCGCAGCCCAGCATACCACGGATGGCTGACCTACCCCCCTGTCGCCTCCGAATCGGCGACAAGCCATTCCACTCCACAGGCATGGACTGTTTTGGCCCGTTGTATATAAAGAGAGGAAGAGGCACCGAGAAGCGGTGGGGTATTGTATTCAAATGCATGACCACCAGAGCGATACATATCGAGCTCCTTCCGACCATGAGCACAGACTCATTCCTTATGGCCTTCCGGAGATTCATATCACGGAAAGGACAACCGTCTACATTGTTGTCTGATCACGGGACCAACTTCAAAGGCGGAGAAAGAGAGCTGAGAGAGAGCTTCCAAGCTATGGGCCCAGAACTTAAGACCCACCTCGCTCCAGCCCAGGTTGACTTCCAGTTTAATCCCCCGAACGCACCCCACTTCGGTGGAACCTGGGAACGAGAAGTACGTTCTATAAAGACAGCCCTGTATGCCGTACTCGGAGCCCAGACTGTGGCAGAGGAAGTCCTAATGACAGTCCTCACGGAGATCGAGGGAGTATTGAACTCAAAGCCCCTCGGTTACGTCTCCAGTGATGTAGCAGATGTCGACCCAGTCACCCCCAACACACTCCTAATGGGGCGGCTGGACCCCGCGCTACCCCAGACAATGTACAGGCCCGAAGAAGCGAACGGCCGAAGAATGTGGAGGTACAGCCAAGTACTAGCTGACAAGTTTTGGAGCAGCTTCCTACTTCACTACCTACCGTCTCTACAGACCCGCCAGAAGTGGGTAAAAGAGAGAGACAATTTGACAGAAGGAACAGTCGTCATGATAGTTGACCAGTCACTCCCCAGAGCTATGTGGCCGGCTGGCCGCGTAAGCAAAGTGATCACCGGTGCCGATGGCAAGGTCCGAGCAGCTGAAGTACTCGTCCAAGGGCGCACCTACACACGGCCCGTGGCGAGGCTCATAGAACTGCCCCGACTCCCAGATACTATCGATGATGACCATGACCCTATGACTTTGTGAGTTGACTGACCTTACAGCGGACCTTGAGTGGAAGACAGTGCGGTTAAATCTGTCTCTGCTTAGCTAATTAGGTGGGACTAATTAGGGGGCGGCTGTTGTGAAGGATCAGATTAAACCGAATATGTATATTTATTTATATATATATATTTAATTGTATTTGTATATCGTTTGATATCCCCTGTATATTCCTTGTACAATATGCATTGAATATCCCTGTTTCTACTAAACAGCCCATAATAGTTTCATTCTACCATTGGACGAGAACCTGGCGCCAGGTTGCCATACCCCTAGGTTCAAGTTCAATCGTGCCGCCTAACATGTCGAGGCAACCCCCGGTTCCGCGCAGTAATATGCCGGGCGAAATACGTGTGGTACTATTTGTTCATAGCGCATATATATATGGCGCTCGTAAAGTAGAACTTTCTTTTAGTCCAGTTCTTTACCCTCCAACAGAGTGACAGACGCAAAAGCCTCCCCACGAAGCATGTGCGGTGTAGTAAGGCCTACTTGGCCCAGAATAGGCATTGAGATATCGTGTAGATTAATAGTTGAATGGTCATAGTTTGGCACCATACCGTCGAGTTGGACGTATTCTATTAAGCTAATAATAGTCTACTTATGTATGGTGCATCGTTCGGTTCGAGTTCTACAGTTATCAGTACCCCCATCGTTCCTGACGTTATCTGGACGCTTATCCAGGCTGGTCAGACCCCTAGTGGTGATTGCATCCGAGGAGCTCCGGGTCAAGAGCGACTGGACCTGTATATTGGATTACTCTACCCGACGACGGCGAGCCTTCCACGGCTCTTGGATTATGCTTTATGTGCTTTGATTATTCCATGGATAAAGGCCAACACTGTCGAGTGTTGGAATTACCCGCCGGAGAGGACTACAGGTGAGGCGGCGCTCTACACGTGAGGTCGCACCACGTCTCTCCGTTGTGGACCGGCAGATACCGTTCCACAGAGGGTCCAGCTGTATTCGTCTGCGGCCCGAGGTTCTGTGGGCACTGGGTCTAAGACTTTGGATTCTCCCAAGACACCGTCGGCCAGATGGGATACCGCCAGCGACTTCTCTAACCCCCCCCCCCTCCTACTGTCTTACAACCAGCGGGACCCCCCCCCCCCCCCTTAGTGTATCCAGCTATAATCATCTAAGTACTATCGCTATCGTTTCCTAAATATTCCAGGTTGTATACTTACTCCCTGCGCAACCAGAGATTGGACATTCAATGTTGATTTACCTACGAATACTCATTTGCCATAAAAGTGCATACTCAACATTTCAAATCATAAATGTAATTAAGTGAATGTTGTATACACCCTTTGCTGTATTAAATATTCGATTTGGTCCATTTGTGTTGGTTCGTTTCATCAGGTGGGAAAGTGTTCATCATACTTATATCTTGTACTGGGTGGCCAGAAGTTAAAGTACATGAGGTAGTGGTATTAAATATCATATCTAACAATACAGTCAGGGAATTGTACCCCTCAGCTACAATCATCATGAAAGGGTGGGGGGGGGGGGGGGGTTCGTTTTTCTATGCTTCGATCGCCACCAACGGAATACGCTACACAGTATATTATAGACACACGCTCCGATCGCGTGGAAAGAATTATCGGATCAACGCAAGATTGATAACATATAGTCCTTACCTTGTCTATGATGTACTGCAAAAAGAATAATCCAATTATCTGATCGCCATTCCAAATACTGATTGCGATCGTGTTTCCAACGTAATCCAGCATTGAACATGAACGGGGGGGGCCCGAGCCTCGTCGATGCATCCGCTATAAGCGCTTGTCTTGCCGGAGTATTTAGACCCTGCCCGCACGCCACAGCTCGGCCCAGACAACAAGCCACATAGTTTCAAATGGAGTGCAATAGCGGCCGCAAGGCGTTAGGTGGCGGTATTGGACGTTTGCGATCTCAGACCCATTCCCAATGATAACATCAGGCTGGATGGATGAATTATGAATGGAAATATCGAATAAAAGAAATAATGATGAAAACCCGACTTTTTTCGGGTTTGGCGCCCAACGTTCGGCGAGTTAACCCGAAATATGTCGGGTCTGTTGTCCAATGTGTTAAAGGGGACATATTGTGTATCTTTATTATTATAGTTATATTTATGAAGTGTTTTCAGAGGAGTCATTAGGGTTAGAGGTTAGGGTTAGAGGGTACTTACAGACTCCAACTGTTTCCATGAGTTTTCAATGTGGTGCTGAGCCCGGCGGCCATCTTGGAAATGCTGCAGTGAAGATAATGAGACAGAGACTGGGTGAGACAGTGAGATAATAAGATAGTGAGACAGTGAGATAATAAGACAGTGAGACAGTGAGATAATAAGACAGTGAGACAGTGAGATAATAAGACAGTGAGACAGTGAGATAATAAGACAGTGAGATAATAAGACAGTGAGACAGTGAGATAATAAGACAGTGACTGGGTGATACAGTGACAGTGAGATCATGAAACAGTGAGATAATAAGACAGTGAGACAGTGAGATAATAAGACAGTGAGACAGTGAGATAATAAGACAGTGACTGGGTGATACAGTGACAGTGAGATCATGAAACAGTGAGATAATAAGACAGTGAGACAGTGAGATAATAAGACAGTGAGATAATAAGACAATGAGATAATAAGACAGTGAGACAGTGAAATAATAGGACAGTGAGACAGTGAGATAATAAGACAGTGAGACAGTGAGATAATAAGACAGTGAGACAGTGAGATAATAAGACAGTGAGATAATAAGACAGTGAGACAGTGAGATAATAAGACAGTGAGACAGTGAGATAATAAGACAGTGAGACAGTGAGATAATAAGACAGTGAGACAGTGAGATAATAAGACAGTGAGACAGTGAGATAATAAGACAGTGAGATAATAAGACAGTGATACAGTGAGACAGTGAGATAATAAGACAGTGAGACAGTGAGATAATAAGACAGTGAGACAGTGAGATAATAAGACAGTGAGACAGTGAGATAATAAGACAGTGAGATAATAAGACAGTGAGACAGTGAGATAATAAGACAGTGAGATAGTGAGACAGTAAGATAGTGAGACAGTGAGATAGTGAGACAGTAAGATAGTGAGATAGTGAGACAGTGAGATAGTGAGATAGTGAGACAGTGAGATAGTGAGACAGTGAGATAATGAGACAGTGAGATAGTGAGACAGTGAGATAGTGAGACAGTGATATAGTGAGACAGTGAGATAGTGAGACAGTGATATAGTGAGACAGTGAGATAGTGAGACAGTGATATAGTGAGACAGTGAGATAGTGAGACAGTGAGATAGTGAGACAGTGAGATAATGAGACAGTGAGATAATACAGTGAGTGAGATAATACAGTGAGATAATGACACAGTGAAATAATGACACAGTGAGATAGTAGACAGTGAGACAATGAGACAGTGAGATAATGAGACAGTGAGATAATACAGTGAGATAATGACTGTGAAATAGTGAGACAGTGAGGTGAGACAGTAACTGGGTGATACAGTGAGACAGTGAGATAATAAGACAGTGACTGGGTGATACAGTGACAGTGAGATCATGAAACAGTGAGATAATAAGACAGTGAGACAGTGAGATAATAAGACAGTGAGATAATAAGACAATGAGATAATAAGACAGTGAGACAGTGAAATAATAGGACAGTGAGACAGTGAGATAATAAGACAGTGAGACAGTGAGATAATAAGACAGTGAGACAGTGAGATAATAAGACAGTGAGATAATAAGACAGTGAGACAGTGAGATAATAAGACAGTGAGACAGTGAGATAATAAGACAGTGAGACAGTGAGATAATAAGACAGTGAGACAGTGAGATAATAAGACAGTGAGACAGTGAGATAATAAGACAGTGAGATAATAAGACAGTGATACAGTGAGACAGTGAGATAATAAGACAGTGAGACAGTGAGATAATAAGACAGTGAGACAGTGAGATAATAAGACAGTGAGACAGTGAGATAATAAGACAGTGAGATAATAAGACAGTGAGACAGTGAGATAATAAGACAGTGAGATAGTGAGACAGTAAGATAGTGAGACAGTGAGATAGTGAGACAGTAAGATAGTGAGATAGTGAGACAGTGAGATAGTGAGATAGTGAGACAGTGAGATAGTGAGACAGTGAGATAATGAGACAGTGAGATAGTGAGACAGTGAGATAGTGAGACAGTGATATAGTGAGACAGTGAGATAGTGAGACAGTGATATAGTGAGACAGTGAGATAGTGAGACAGTGATATAGTGAGACAGTGAGATAGTGAGACAGTGAGATAGTGAGACAGTGAGATAATGAGACAGTGAGATAATACAGTGAGTGAGATAATACAGTGAGATAATGACACAGTGAAATAATGACACAGTGAGATAGTAGACAGTGAGACAATGAGACAGTGAGATAATGAGACAGTGAGATAATACAGTGAGATAATGACTGTGAAATAGTGAGACAGTGAGGTGAGACAGTAACTGGGTGATACAGTGAGACAGTGAGATAATGAGACAGTGAGATAATGAGACAGAGACAATGAGACAATGAGACAGTGCAACAGTGAGATAATGAGACTGAGAGGACCTATTATAAGACCATTAGACCAGCATCATATGATTCTAGAGAGGACCTATTATAAGACCATTAGACCAGCATCATATGATTCTAGAGACAACCTATTATAAGACCATTAGACCAGCATCATATGATTCTAGAGACAACCTATTATAAGACCATTAGACCAGCATCATATGATTCTAGAGACGACCTATTATAAGACCATTAGACCAGCATCATATGATTCTAGAGACAACCTATTATAAGACCATTAGACCAGCATCATATGATTCTAGAGAGGACCTTTCCATTCTGGAGACCATGACAGAGCAGTCTATATCAATATGTGCTTTCAGACCATCACAAGCGCAGAGCTGAGCTTAGCTAGATCATTGTTTTCAAAGAAGGGTGTGGTCACAATCATGTGACAGCTGAAACATCACCTAATTGGTTGATGCGGCGCCACCCCAGCGTCAACTCATTTCATTTATCTATTAGTTCTGTTATAGAGATAAGCCACACCCACCTCTCCACCCACTGCTCCCTGAAAGACAGCTCCACTCAGGATACAACACACACACACACACACACACACACACACACACACACACACACACACACACACACACACACACACACACACACACACACACACACACACACACACACACACACACACACACACACACACACACACACACACACACACACACACACACACACACACACACACACACACACACACACACACACACACACACACACACACACACACACACACACACACACACACACACACACACACACACACACACACACACACACACACACACACACACACACACACACACACACACACACACACACACACACACACACACACACACACACACACACACACACACACACACACACACACACACACACACACACACACACACACACACACACACACACACACACACACACACACACACACACACACACACACACACACACACACACACACACACACACACACACACACACACACACACTCCCTCCATATTATTTCCAGCCAGTTGTTCCAAACACAAGACTGTTCCATTAAATGTCAACTCTACTGTTTAGCTATGTGTGTGAGTGTGTGTGTGTGTGTGTGTGTGTGTGTGTGTGTGTGTGTGTGTGTGTGTGTGTGTGTGTGTGTGTGTGTGTGGGCCAACCTGCTGCTATGTTCACTGACCTGAATAAATGACCCAGTTTTCCAGAATTTATTGAATATGGTTGTTGATGCGTTTTAAGACTGATCAGTATATCAATATCCATGGTGTATTGTCTGTCTGTGTTAAAATGATTGCCAATGTTGTCTAAATCAGATTTATCACGAAATAATTAGTGAAATATTTGAGAAGGTCAGTTGGGTTTGATCCTGTGGAACCAATATGATGAACATAAACTGGTCTGTGGATTCAAATTCACATTATATACTAGATAGCTTTTCTTAAGCAGCCTACACTGCACTGACTCCCCATGGAATATACTGTAGGATTGTATTTAAGGTGTCCCTCCTCAGTCACCAGTGTCTTCACAGAAGTCCCCCCCCTACCTTAAGGAACTCCTCACCCCCCAATCCTCCACCCGCACCCTACACTCCTCCAGCAACTGGCGCTGCTGGCTCTCCGGCTAGTGACGTCACTGGCGCGCCGGCTGTTGTGGAGGGGGGGGGGGGGGCAACCGCGGGGGGGCGGGGACGCTCTCTCGTTGTCGGAACACAGTGTGAGAAGAGCATTTATGCAGGTGAACACCAGGAAGGCTGCTGGCCCAGATGGTATAACAGGACGCATACTTAAGTCCTGTGCCAACCAGCTGGCCCCGGTGTTCACCGCCATATTTAATCAATCCCTGGCGGAGTCAGTGGTCCCTGCCTGCTTCAAGATGTCTACCATCATCCCTGTACCGAAGAAACCCTCCCCAACATGTCCAAATGACTACAGACCGGTGGCACTCACCTCTGTGGTCATGAAATGTTTCGAGAGGCTGGTCAAGGACCACATTTGTGCCTCCCTCCCCAGTGATATGGACCCTATGCAATTTGCATACAGGACAAACAGGTCCACTGACGACGCGGTCTCCCAGGTACTGCACAGCACCCTCTCTCACCTTGACCGTCAGAAGGGGGGCTATGTGAGACTGTTGTTCATTGACTACAGCTCAGCGTTCAACACCATAGTCCCCACCAGACTGGTGGACAAGCTGATCGAGCTGGGTCTGAGCTCCGCCCTGAGCGCCTGGGTACTGGACTTTCTGAGTGAAAGACCCCAGGCGGTCAGGGTGGGGGGTCAGACCTCCAACACCATCACCCTGAGCATCGGGTCCCCCCAGGGCTGTGTTCTGAGCCCCCTGCTGTACTCACTCTACATACACGATTGTGTGGCCAAGTTCAGCTCCAACTCCATAGTGAAGTTCGCAGACGACACGGTGGTGGTGGGGCTGATCTCGGACAACGACGAGAAGGCCTACCGGGAGGAGGTTGAGGTACTGGAACGCTGGTGCCAGGACAACAGCCTGCTCCTGAACATTGGTAAAACCAAGGAGCTGATCGTGGATTATAGGAGAGGACAGCAGGAGACACACACACCACTGATGATTAACGGGGCTACCGTGGACAGGGTGAGCAGCTTTAAGTACCTGGGGGTCCACATCTCAGAGGATCTGACATGGTCAACACACATAGACACAGTAGTAAAGAAGGCGAAACAGCGCCTCTACCACCTGAGACAGTTAAGGAAGTTCAGAGTATCGGGGAAGATACTCCAGTCCTTCTACTCAGGAGCTGTAGAGAGCATCTTGACCGGAAACATCACTGCCTGGTATGGAAACAGCACGGCACAGGACAAGAAGGCCCTACAGAGAGTGGTGCACTCAGCCAAGCGTACCACGGGTATTGCACTACCTCCCCTGCAGGTTCTATACAACAAGAGGTGCAAATCCAGAGCCTGCAGAATAATGAAAGACCCCCACCACCCCAATAACAGCCTGTTTCAGCTGCTGAGGTCAGGCAGATGCCTGCGAACCCCAGCTACTAGGACAGAGAGGCTTAGGCTCAGCTTCTTCCCCCAGGCCATCAGAGTCTTGAACAATGAACATTGAGTACCACAGAACACTGAACTATCCACACATAAGCACACATGAGCACACACACGACACGCACGCTGTGCACACTCACACACTAGCAGCCACTTTAACACTTTAACATGAGCGGGCACACACTCATGCCGCACACACCCACACTTAAATTAGTATTAGCAACAGTAACAGTGTATTGCACTACCAAAGCTACCTAGCATGTCCTATATGCTCTGTAAATAACTATGTACAAATACCGAGATGTCACACCATGTTACCTGTTACCTGTTATTGCACAATGTTTTTTGTATTGGATTCTATTATATGTTGTACCACTGTATTGCACATCGTTGCGGGCAAGACCACCCGCATTTCATTGTATACTCGTATGCCGTGACAAATAAAACTCTTGACTTGACAACCCAGGACCAGGCTCCGCACCATGGGAGATCTGGCCTTCGCTTTGTTTTTAACCTGTAGTAGCACTCTGAGATTTCATTGTGAAATGTAGAGTGCACTACAAATAAAATGTATTATTATTATTATTATTATTATTATTATTATTATTATTATTATTATTATTATTATTATTATTATTATTATTATTATTATAATTATTATTATTATTATTATTATTATTATTACAAACTGCTGTTCACTGTTCACACAGCACAACTCCGCCGGGGATCTTGAAGTCATTGTGATGTCGTTTCAGACTACATGACTGATCAGTGACAGGGTTCACACACTACAAGATCTTTCACCAGGAGGAATCCCAGACGAGTCCGTCTCCAAACTACGCTTTGTCACAAAAACACACGCAAGAAGTGACACAGGTTTTGGTCGTGGAGGTATTTGTTTTGGTCAGAGGAAGACACTGGAGAAAACACAAGGCAAGGTTTCAGAAAAAGATAGCGAAGAACAAAGCCAACTTGTCAACTGCATTCTGGTGATGAGCTGGTTACCAGAGTAACCAGTTATTTCACTGTGGTAATGCGCTGGTTATTTCACTGTAGTAATGCACTGGTTATTTCACTGTGGTAATGCACTGGTTATTTCACTGTGGTAATGCACTGGTTATTTCACTGTGGTAATGCACTGGTTATTTCACTGTGGTAATACACTGGTTATTTCACTGTGGTAATACACTGGTTATTTCACTGTGGTAATGCACTGGTTATTTCACTGTGGTAATGCACTGGTTATTTCACTGTGGTAATGCGCTGGTTATTTCACTGTGGTAATGCGCTGGTTATTTCACTGTGGTAATGCACTGGTTATTTCACTGTGGTAATACACTGGTTATTTCACTGTGGTAATGCACTGGTTATTTCACTGTGGTAATGCACTGGTTATTTCACTGTGGTAATACACTGGTTATTTCACTGTGGTAATACACTGGTTATTTCACTGTGGTAATACACTGGTTATTTCACTGTGGTAATACACTGGTTATTTCACTGTGGTAATGCACTGGTTATTTCACTGTGGTAATACACTGGTTATTTCACTGTGGTAATGCACTGGTTATTTCACTGTGGTAATGCACTGGTTATTTCACTGTGGTAATGCGCTGGTTATTTCACTGTGGTAATGCGCTGGTTATTTCACTGTGGTAATGCGCTGGTTATTTCACTGTGGTAATGCACTGGTTATTTCACTCTGATACTGTGCGTGTGTGTGTGCGTGTGCGTGCGCGTGTGTGTGTGTGTGCATGTGTGCGTGCGTGTGTGTGTGTTTTACCGACTTGCGCTCTGCCTTCAGCTCCTGTGTGTACCGGCTGAGCTCGCTGGTGATGTGTGTGTGGAGGTTCTCAGCGATGACCTCCCTCTGGCCAGCGTAGTCACCCAGCTCTCTCAGGGTCGCCACAAACGCACGGCAGGAAGAAAACCTGAACACATAGAGGAGGAGGAGAAGAGGAGGAGGAAGAAGAGGAAGAAGATGGTGATGATGATTATTTGATTATATATTGATAACGGCTATACACTAAGGCCATGGTTACACTGGGGGAAAACAGCAACGTTGTATTTTCGAATGATTACGTTTGCATGTCCAAGTTAAAAGGAAACGCCGTTTTGGCAGGAAAACACGTTTTCCTAGCGACAACGCTGAAAGGGTGTTTTCGTTTTGGAAACTCGCCGACAACAGTGCCATGTAATTTGCGCAAGCCGGATACGGAGCCGTTCTTGCCCAATGCCCATGCGCAGTAGTAGACACCGACGCCAAATTCTCCCCTGGCTGGACCTACACAGGATATCAGCTGCGTCCTCCTCAGATTACCTGTAGCTGCGGCTAAACTAAGCTCACGTGTTGTCAAGTTATTGTTATAAGGAACCCAGTCCAAACTACAACAGTCTGCATCCCCTTAACAATTGTTTGTATTGAGCCGTATTGTATTGTACCAATCTGCACTGTGTTAAATAACGTTTTCATCCATTCATTCTACTAGCATTAACCCTTTGCCGCCTGACCACGAGTTAATACGGGTTTCGAATCCATGCGTTGTGGACAGAATCACGTATAAAGCCGTGGCAAGTTGTTATTGCTTTTATTCCATTTTAATAACCGGGTCAAGGTCGCGGAGCGGCACTGCATATATTCCATAGTCTGTGAATTCGAGGATGTGCAATACCAGCCAGATCCTCTTAGGGGCGCCCTCGCTCCACTGCAGTATGCCCTGTGGGCGAATGGATAACTTTATTTTTTTTCCTTTCAATGGAGATTTTTAGTACCCGGATTCTGAATCAGCATCCTGTACCGTGCATTACGTTTCGAATCGCAGATTTCACCATGGAATAAGGGGATTTATGATCAGCAAATGGACATATCGATCTACCAGATGCCGATCGATAACGGGGAAATGCTCGGGGGTATCCCACCGGCTCATGGTAAGATCTTTTTCACGTAAATTACAGCCGGATCAGAGCTTGCTAAGATACGCAGCCAGCCGATCGGCGTATGTGGCTAGTTAGACGAACACTGCTATTGGTAATAAATAATAATAAACGACGTCCCCCGCCCCCCCCCCCCCCCCCTTTCATGCATACATGCTTTGGGACATTCCCGATGATATGCAGTTTGAGTTATTTCTTTAGCATCTGTAAAACGGAAATGCCGTTTGATATAACGTTAGCAGCTATTAGCCCTATAACTAGCCTTCCAGAACATATACGAGACAAAATCCGCTATAATCCTTATATTCACGGCGCTATAAAATGACCTATTGATGAATTTTTTTTTCTTTAGGCCATTTTGACGGGACGGTTTATGAACTCAATTGACAATGAGAATGGACAGATAGCAATACTATAAAGTATAGATTTAGCTGTACAAAAAGACACTGGTTTGTTTACAAATGCTGGTCCTCAACCATTATATTAGACGGGCCCCAGCGGTCGCCAATGTGTTAACGTTACTAGGTTCATGTACGATAGCCACAATGCTATACTGTTATAATGGCATATCCCAATCACGTTAGCAGGTAAGCTAACAAAATCGGCGATCTTTTTGTGAGACTAAACTCTCTGCTCTTGGTGGTAAATTGTGTTGATGTTGGTTTTGTTTTCATCAACAAATGAGGCAGAACACACAGTGAATGTATCAGTTTTTGTTTATTGCACTTTTGTTTCTTGCTGAAAAATAAATGCTATGTTGCTAAATGGCTCATGCGAGGTATTTAAAGATGGTGGCTTTGTTGTTTTTTTTAGCAGGAAGTGTAGTGACGCGTTCAACCTTTCTGATTGGTTGAAAATGGCCTTCATGTTTGAACTACATCGCCACCTACTGCTTTGGCATTGTACTACATGTATATACATCACTCGGTGCTCACGAGACAAAACGGCGTCTAACTTGCCTGCCATTACGCAGTGTTCTGAAAAGCTAAATGAAAACTAATCGTTTTGGCCCTAATGTAACCGCAGCCTAAGGCAAGCTGTAACTGCAGGTGGATAGTAGTTTGTTAATGAACAGAACTGGACATTTCAGTGATTGAATGGCGAGCACTCCTCTCTGATAATGGCTCAGAAAATCCAATTTATTGTGTTTCTTTCTATTCAAAATACAATTTATTTGATGCATCATATAGACAAACAGATACAACAACAACAGCAACAATAGAAGAAAAATAGATTAACCAACCAAACAAAAAAGAAGGATGGGTGCAGGGCGATGCCTAAAAACCTGCAACAACATTGGATAATAGGGAGGTGTAGTCTGTTTTAAATCTTTTTATTTTTTTCATGAGGTTTCACATTCAATCGACAGATCTACAGAATGTTCAGTGTCACTCTCATGAACAATTTTTAACAATTTTCCTTGTGCTCCCCACTCAATCCATTCTCCCATCTCTCACTCACACTCACACACACTGGGACATACACACACGTACACGCGCACACACGCGCATACAGGCATACACACACACACACATACACACATACACTTGCCCACATACAGGCACACAGGCACACATACACACAAATAAACAATTAAACAACAAAAAAAGAAAATAATAATAGTAAAAATAAAATAAAGGGACAGTAGGTCAATCATAAGTAAATAAGTAATAAGGAATAAAAGTGCAAATGTCGGTATTGTAAACAGTGACATTTTATAGCACCCAGTTGCTCACACCCGCTTATCGATGGTTACTCCGACAGAGAAGGGTCCGGGCCGCTACGTGTTTAGCTCCCTTTCCCAGACCCGACCCCGTGGGGGCAGGGTTTGACAGCCATGCGCAGGCAACCAGGCACTTATACGCAGACAAAGAGCCTCAACAGATCAGCTAATCTAATCTGCTAAAACTCCACGTCTGTTATATTAGATATGACACATTTATAGGACTACATTATGAGTTTCCAGTTGAGTATAGAGTGGGTTCCAAAGTTCTTGAAATAAGTGACCCTGGTTGTGCTTTTCAAGCGTTATCTTTTCTAAGGGAAGAAACTGAGATATTTGTTCTATGAACATATTGAATGTTGGTGAGATTTCATTTTTCCATAGAAGAAGTATACATTTATTTGCAAAATATGGTATGTATACCAACAGTCTGCATTTCTTTTGGTCTAAGTGGCAGTTTGTTATATTATTTAATAGACAGACACATGGTGATAACTCAAATTCCAACTCCATGACAGATTTAGTAAATAAGTGGATCTTGTTCCAGAAATGCTTCAATTTGCTACATTGCCAGAACATATGCAGAAATGTTCCTTCTTTAATTTTACATCTTGGGCAATTTGGTGAGTTTTCTTTCGAGATTTTGTGCATTTTTACAGGAGTAAGGTAGAATTTATGAATACATTTGAAATTACTTTCTTTGATCTTATTGCTTGTAAAGGGAAAGAAAGTTCGATCACAGATATCTTGCCAATTGTTTTCTTCAAATTTCGTTGCCAGGTCCGTCTCCCAGCATCTTAATAGAGCTGGGAAGACTGTTTGGCATTCATTAGTTAGAATTTCATATAGTTCACTGATTTTACCTTTAATTGTGGATGAGGTAGTTCGTTTTTCTTCCAATTCTGTCATTTCAAAGCTTAACTTGTTTTCTTTAGTAAGTGAACTTAACGTGCTTTGAATTTGCATATATTTTAAGAAGTCTGAGTTAGGAATGTTGTATTCTTCTCTTAGCTCCTGAAATGCTTTTAATTTCCAGTTTTTATGAAAAATGTCTTTAAGTTGAGTTACCCCCAAGTGTCTCCACTTGTTTATATCAGTTGAATGAAAATATTTTTTTAGGTCAGGGTTTTGATGAATAGGTGAATAAACAGAGATGCATTTAGTTATGCCAAACTTTTTCGAGCAATCTTTCCATGCAGATAGGGTATTCACAACCGTGAAATATTGCTTTATATTTTCTATTTTGTCAAAATTCTTTATAAAAAAAAGAGAGTTTAGAGGTAAAGGATCAACCTGTCCCGCTTCTATCTGTA
Organism: Notolepis coatsorum; assembly: GCF_963971535.1. NCBI lineage: Eukaryota > Metazoa > Chordata > Actinopteri > Aulopiformes > Paralepididae > Notolepis > Notolepis coatsorum. Next base: position 3,915,044 of record NC_140166.1, on the reverse strand, counting down.
TCCAGTGTGAGTCTGGTCCTCCCAATGACCATGATACTATAGTTCGAAGTTGGGCTGACCAGTAGTAGTGTTGGAGATTGGGAAGACCTAGACCACCCATGGACTCAGGTTTCATAAGAGTCAGTAATTTAATCCTTGGTTTTTTATTGGACCAAATAAATTTTGAGATACGTTTATTCAAATATGTTAAAATATGTTATAGATAGGTAGCAGGGTACATTTTGAAAGAGAAAGTTCAATCTCGGAAGGATATTCATCCTGATGACGTTTATCCTTCCTAGAAGGGATAGGGGTAGTTTGTCCCATCTACCTAGATCTGTGTTAATTTCAATTGTAAGAGGAGTGTAATTTTTTTCAAATAAATCATTTAATTGCGGTGTAAAGTGTAAAGTATTTGAAGCCTCCTGGTGACCATCGAAATGGGTAGGATTTCTGCATTTCTTTTGTTGGTTTCATATGTAGGAGACATGCATTAGATTTATTATAATTTATCTTGTATCCTGAGTACTTTCCAAATTGTTCGATTGTGTTATACAGATGTAATAAGGAGTTTTCTGGTTGCTCAATGTATAGAACAATGTCGTCAGCATATAAAGATATTTTGTGTTCAACCTTATCGATATACACTCCTTTTATGTTAATGTTGTCTCGTACAGATGCAGCCAAAATTTCTATTATTATTGCGAATAATGAGCTTGACATTGGGCACCCCTGTCTTGTTCCTCTCATTAAGAGAAACGGATCAGATGTATTGCCATTAGTAATAACTGCTGCTTTTGGAGTTTGATAAATTGCTTTAATCCACTGGATAAAATTTGACCCTATATTAAGTTTTTGCAACACGTTAAAAAGAAAGTTCCACTCGACTCTGTCAAAGGCCTTCTCTGCATCCAGAGATAGGAGTAGAGAGGTCCTCTGTTTTAGATTAAAATGATTGGTTATATTTAATAACCTTCTGATGTTATCGGTAGCATATCTTCCCTTAACAAATCCAGCCTGATCTGGGTTTACCAATTTCGGCGTGATGGTTTCAAGTCTTTTCGCTAATGCTTTGGTGATAGTCTTATAATCATGATCTAAAAGACTTATGGGTCTGTATGATGAACAGTCTAATGGATCCTTACCACTTTTCAAGTTTCAAGTTTCAAGTTTCTTTAATAGTTGTCATACAGAAGTACAGAATACTTTCATACAAAATGCTTCTTACTGTTACGCTCCAGAGACTGTGCTAGACAAGATAGTATCAAATAACATAGTATAGCATGTAATTTAGAAGTAGAAAATGAGGTCACAGTGTTCAGTATAGACATATGTACAATGTTCGATGCAGAATAGACGTAACTGAGTTACCATATAATATACAATACTATGCAGTGTACTAATGTACAGTACTATATAGTGCAAAGCAGAAATGGGATGAGGTACAATTTAGGTACAATTTACAGTAAGGTGTACGAGTTGTAGTGCAATCCTTCATCAATAAATATAAAGTGTGGGGAGTGGGTGCTACAGTGTGTTTGTTTAAAGTGGGTGTGTGCTATAAAGTGTGTGGAGTGGGTGCTACAGTGTGTTTGTTTAAAGTGAGTGTGTGCGTGTGGATGTGTGTGCTATGTGTGTTTGATGGTTGTTGTTGTGTAGTGTTCATTGTTCGTTTAGCAGCCTGATGGCCTGGGGATAGAAGCTTCTTCTGAGTCTTTCTGTGCTCGCCTTGAGACTCCGGTATCGCTTGCCTGACCGCAGCAGTTCAAAGAGGCAGTTGTTCGGGTGACTGGAGTCTTTAATGATTCTCTTAGCCTTGCCCCTGCAACGCTTGTTGTAAATGTTCTGGAGGGTGGGGAGCCCCCCTCCAATTGTGCGTTCGGCTGAACGTGTCACTCTTTGTAGTCTGCTTCGGTCTTGTGCAGTGCTATTCCCAAACCAGGAGGTGATGTTGCCAGTCAAGATGCTCTCCATTGTACATGAGTAGAAGATCTTAAGGATCTTCTGACTGACTTGGAACTTCCTTAGTCGCCTGAGGAAGTAGAGGCGTTGTCGTGCCTTCTTCACAACACTGTCAATGTGTGTGGTCCATGTCAAGTCCTCGGATATGTAGGCTCCGAGGTACTTAAAGCTGTTGACTCTCTCAACCGGTGCCCCGTCGATGCTGAGGGGGCTGTAGTCCTTGACCCCCGACCTCCTGAAGTCCACAATCATCTCCTTTGTTTTGCTGACGTTCAGGGAGAGGCTGTTTTCCTGGCACCATCCCGCCAGGACCTTGACCTCTTCCAGGTAGGCCCTCTCATCGTTGGCAGAGATCAGGCCCACCACCACTGTGTCGTCAGCAAATTTGATGATTGTATTGCTACTCTGCTGAGCCACACAGTCGTGTGTGTACAGGGAGTAGAGGAGGGGACTCAGAACACAGCCCTGGGGGGCCCCTATGTTGAGGGTGATGGATGAGGAGGTGCAGTTGCCTGCTCTCACCACCTGGGGTCTGCCCGTCAGGAAGTCCAAGACCCACTGGCAGAGGTCATAGTTCAAGCCCAGGTTCCTGAGCTTGGCTATGAGTATGGAGGGGACTATGGTATTGAATGCCGAGCTGTAGTCGATGAATAGCATTCTCACATAGTTCCCCTGCCTCTTGTCCAGGTGTGATGCTGCTGTGTGCAGCACATGGGCTATGGCGTCCTCCGTGGACCTGTTGGGGCGGTATGCAAATTGCAGGGGGTCCATGTTGATGGGGAGGGAGGAGCAGATGTAGCCCTTTACTAGCTTCTCAAAGCACTTCATGGCTATGGAGGTGAGAGCTACAGGGCGGTAGTTGTTGAGGCAAGCAGGCTTGGATTTTTTGGGTACAGGGATAATAGTGGACTTCTTCAGGCAGGTGGGGATGACAGCCTGTTCTAAGGACAGGTTAAATATGTCAGTGAATACCGGGGCCAGTTGGTCGGCACAGACTTTTAGGACGCGGCCGGGGATGCCGTCCGGACCTGCTGCCTTCCTGATATTCACTTTTTTAAAGGTCCGCCTCACCTCATGCTCTGTTACCCTGAACACTGAGTCTCCATCAGCAGCAGACCCCCCCCCCCATTGCCGTGGCTTGTGGGCTGGTGTTGTTATTACCAGCATCAAACCTCGCATAGAAGGTATTGAGGTCATTTGCTAAGGAGATGTCACTGTTCAGTTTGAGGGAGGCGCCTTTGTAGTCTGTCATCGTTTTGAGCCCCTGCCACATAGCTCTAGAGTCAGCCTGTTCAAACTGGAGTTCAATTTTATCCTTGTAGCGCCGTTTGGCCTCTGTCACTGTCCTCCTTATGTTGTATCACGCCACCTTGTGGTCATTCATGTTGCCTGCCACTAGGCCGTCGTTGTATGCTTTGGTGCGCGCTCTCAGAGCTTCACGGACGGATTTGTCTACCCAGGGTTCTTGATTTGGGTAAACTCTCATTGTGGTAGTGGGGATTGTTTCTTCCACCAAAGTACGAACATAGTCCAGCACTGTCTCCGTGTAGACATGAATGTTATCTGTGTCGCGGAACACGCTCCAGTCTGTGCAGTCAAACGCAGCCTGGAGCGTCTCCTCTGACGTCAAATCCCATTTCTGCACCTCTCGCGAGACTACGGGAGTGCTTTTGATTCTCTGTTTGTACTTTGGTGAAAGGAAAATGGACGCGTGATCTGACTTACCAAAGCCACTAGCAGAATGAGCCTTGTATCCACCCTTGAATTGCGTGTAACAGTGATCTAGGATGTTACCGCCTCTGGTGTTACAAGTCACATGCTGATAGAAGTCAGGTAATACCTTTCTCAGATTGGCGCTATTGAAATCACCCACCACTATAATGGCGGCGTTAACGTTCGCCGCTTGGATTTTATTTACCTCGTCGTGGAGTCTGGAGACTCCATTGGAGACATTATTGCTGGCTTGCGGTGGAATATACACTCCGACCAGGACGATCGCCGTTAACTCCCTCGGGAGGAAGAAAGGACGACACTTGATGGTTATATATTCCAGGTCTGGGCAGCAGTGGTTCGATAATTCCTTCACGTTAGCTGGATCGCTCCAATTGTTGTTAAACATGAAGGCAATACCTCCTCCACGTTTTATGCAGTAATGTGAAGTTTGCCTAGCTCATTGTTTGAGGAAGTGCCTTGTTGCGTCCAAAGTTGTTAATCATTCCAATAAAAATGGGTTTCATGTCATTCCAGTACTCTTAATATAGCTGTGCCGGGAAGCCATCTGGTCCTGGACTTTTGTCTATAGGCATTGAATTAATTGTTGCTAGTATTTGGTGTTCGGTAAAGGGTGCATTAAGACTCTCTTGATCTGATTCTGAGAGCTTTGGCATTTTGATACCTTCTAAGAATCTATCCAGTTCCTCCTGTGTGTAATTACTTTGAGATTTGTATAGTATATTGTAATACTCCTGGAATACGCCTGATTGATTTCTTTTGGATGATGTGTGATGTTGCCCTTGAACCGAATTGCTTTTATAGTCCTTTCGGCTTGTTCTTTTTTTAGTTGATGGGCTAATAGTTTACTGGGTTTATTGCCAAATTCATAGTGTTTTTGTCTAACCTGATTCATTTGTTGCATGATTATATTTGTAGTCTTGATATTTAATTTGGCTCTGGCAGTTACTAAATGTTTACAGTTGTCTTCTGTTGCTGCAACTTTATGGAGGGCTTCGCATCTTTCAATTTCTTTTTCTAGTTCTTTTGTGTGTGTGATTTCTTCCCTTTTACTAAATGATGTGTATGAGATAATATGTCCTCTTAAAGTGGCTTTTGCAGCTTCCCAGATTATGTTTGGGTCCATTGTTTTCATCTATGTAATTTTTAATCCATACCTTCATTTTTTATCTAAATGTTTCATCCCTCAGCAATGAGGTATTGAATCTCCATTGCCTACGAGTGAACTTTTCTCCATCCAGACGAACGGTCAAGTCAATTCTCGCATGGTCTGATAGTGTGATTGGATTGATACAACAGTTTTTTACCATGTGAAGATGTCTTGAGTAGATCAAAAAGTAATCAATCCTAGAATATGAGACATTGGCGTTTGAATAGTAAGTGTAGTCTTTAACCTTTGGATTTAGTTCCCGCCACACATCAACTAGGCCACTTTCTTTGCATAAACCTTTGAGTACTTTTATGGACTTTGGTTTGTTACTTTTAGACTGTGTGGTCTTGTCCATCTTCTGATTCAGTGCACAGTTAAAGTCTCCGCCTATGACCCCAAATCCTTTGCAGTTTTCGTTGAAAAGCAATACCATATCTGACATGAATGCAGGGTCATCTGTGTTAGGAGCGTAGATATTAAGGAAAGTGGTAGATATTCCATTAATAGAACCTGAAATCAAAACATATCGCCCATTTGGGTCAGTGATTTCTTTCTCTAATTTAAATGGCGTGTTTCTATTAGAATAGCAGTTCCCCTACTGTGACTTTTGTATGAAGAAAAATACACTTGTCCCACCCAATCCTTTTGTAGCTTTAAATGTTCAATTTCTGATAAGAATGTTTCTTGCAGGAAGGCTATATGTACCATCTTATCTTTTAGAACAGATAATTTGTTTGCCCTTATAATGGGATTACCCAAGCCTTTGACATTCCATGAGTTTATTATCAAATCCGACATAATGGTTGCAAAATCTTATTAGTATTACTTATGAATATGTCAAGTTGTTCTAAAGCATATATTGTCACTGTATGCATTGAGATATTTAGAAAAGAAAATAACAAACAATAAAGAAAAAGACAATAACATACAATTATCCACCCTTGTTGTGGTTCCCAGACCCACAACATTGTGTTGGCTTCACTTTTAGTAGGCCAGAGAAAGAAAACAGTAGAGAAATAAAAACTAAAGAATACTAACGTTTTCATAAATGGTGTGGTGCCCAGAGCTCCTACCCTCATTTATTTTAACCTCCCCCCCCCCCCCCCCCCCCCCACTTCCATCATAAAAATAGTTCTTCAATTTCATCCATGCTTAATTGTGTAGAATTGAGAGAAGCAGTCATTGCAATAGTATTATAGCTTACAAGTGTTGACGTCTTATCGTGGGGTAAACCCCTTTCAAATGGTACAGTCCGCGTGACGTCACTCTTTGTTGCAGGAAGTATGAGCGCAAACGTGTGCAGAAAGATATATACAAAACAGATTCACGTGGATCTTGACTAAACCATCAACACACACACGCTTTTCATAGATGGATATTTCTACTACACGATTTTCATGAGGAGGGGACCTAACAACGTCTTACCTCCACTCTTGGTGGCAGAATGCAGAGCCAATGCGAAACTTACGGCGACAGTTCGATTGTCTCGAGAAACTCCTTCACCGCTGTTTTGGGTTGTTGAAGAGGACGATGCTGTCGTCGTGAAGGACACGCAGTCGATTTGGATATGCAAATCCTCGGAAGATATTCCTCTGGATGAGTATGACGTGTCTTATATTTCATTTATCTAGTCTCGGTGACCGTATAGTCTTTACCCTTCTCTCTGCATTGTTTGCATTTCAGGTGTTCGGTTCTATTAAGGAAACGCAGACGAGGTGGTCTGTATCAAACAACTGGGGTGTTTATTCCATTCCTAATAAAACACATCTATGAATCAAACAAGTACAGGGTCTTCATTGTATATCTAATCGTCTCGTTGGTGGAGCATTCGGTCCATGATCGGATCAGATGCGGCCATCAGAGCGTTTTCTCCGGTGTGGCTCTGGTTGTCTCGGGTTGTCCAGACAACACGAGCCCTATCTTTGTGGTTCCTGGTTGCCAAGGCAACCTTGGTCTCCGTGATTCTCAGCGCTCAGGCAGGGAGCGCTTGATTTCGTCTCGGCGGAGTCTGGATTCCCTGCTGTATGGCGATCTTCTATCATCGTCTGTGTCCGTGGCTCTGTGCGTGTCCGGCTCGGCTCTCGAGTCTCCGGTTCTCCAGACTCCCGCGCTCCAGTCTCCTTCTGTCTGCTTCCCTGCCGTTTTAATGAGAGAGAGAAGACCTTTTCCCTGCCTCTCAGGTGACGTCACCCCAGCGATCGGCCTTTTCCCATTGGCCAAATTCCTTCTAGCAGGAATTCCTTTTTGTGAGTGACACGTCATCCTGGGTCTTGCGACACAATGTTACACAGTGTATAATGGGGAGAATCCGACTGGCTGTTAGCCGTTCTATTCCATTACCGTATTTGGGGATCCTTACAGTTCTTCTCTCCGTCCACAGATAATAGCATACGTCCTTCAACAGAAAATAGAATACTTTGTCTCTTGATTAACCAATAAGGAGTCCTGTGTCATGGTTTCTTTTATCCTTATTATTCAAGAGTTATTCTTTATTGTGACTACCGTTTTCCTAATAGTTTTAAGAGTTATGCCTACATGTAACTTATGAAATTGCCTTATTAAATGTTTCCATCCTACTGATGGTTTGTCTGTTCTCTTAGTAATAACCTTTTCTTTAACCTTATTTTAGCTTTAACCTTAATTTACTACCTCTGTCTTATTATTTGGTTCACTTGTTGTCTACTTTTCATGCTTGCTAAACCTATTATCAAATGTGATTTTGTATGATAGTTTTACTTGTAGTTAGGTTATGCTAGCATTCATTCTAGAATGTATTTAACTCCATTTGGCTTTTCTAGTGTCCAATGTTAATCATGTTTGATACCTAACTGAATGTTTCTGAAACTCCCTTGCTTCTAGACTAACCTTTAGTATATTTATGTGATAATTGTATTGTTTAATTTTCTATACTCTGAAGCCTAGTCTCTGACCAGCTGCCGTAGCCGGGAAATACCCTCCAGTCCTTTTCCTGGGTCCAACGGCTGGTCAGCTATTGTCTACAAGACCTCTGACCTCCACAATCGATGAGCCTTCAAATGCTAGGTTTCATCATCCTACAGAATGTATTCCCTTCCCCCCAGTCCTGTTCATGCCTGTTCTAAGATAATAAGTTCCTCTTTAGTCTCTTACCAAATAGGTTCGACCGTGGGGGAAACAGAGATTAGTTGATTCTTTTACCTAAAATCAACAAGCCTCTCTCCTTGCTTCCTTCAAGATAGCCTGGAGGGGTCAGTAATTATCTTAAGGTCAGCCAGATGGTGGGGTGATGGGAGAGTCGACTAAATCCTACTATCTTTAGGCCTGGTGCCAACTGACACCATTTCTCCTGGAGCCCCTGTCGCCCCTCTGCCAAATCCCTTACAGTTTACCAACAGCATTTCCATCTAGTATCATTTTGTACAGTTTCATTGATATTTTACATGTTTTATCTAGATAATATACGACAAGTACTTTAATCACCTCGTCGAATTCTCTGCGTTTGATCCGTACTTCCCTTGGCAGATCCTGACGAATGGTGAGTTTGATTCCCTTGTCTTGCATCTGTGTCTTCTTTGCCGTTTGTAGTATTAGTTTCGCATCTCTGAACCGTAGGAGACGAATCAGTGTTGGTCTTGGTGGTTTTCCTGGCTCAGGTGGGGTTCGGCCGGAGCGCATGACTTGTTCTATGTCGAATTGTTTGCCGGGGATTTTGAGCCAATGTGGTAACTTCTGTTCAATATAGTCAATAAGTTCTTGTCCATATTCAGATTTTTCTGGGAGACCCAATAGAACCAAGCTCTTCATCCGTTCTTTGTTTTCTAGTATGTCCAACGCTTGTATTTTCTTATTTGCACTGTCTGCTGTCTTCTTGTTGGTTGTCAGAGTGTCTTCAGCTGTTGAGACCCGGGTTTCTACTTCATCCAGGCGTAGCTTCTGTGTCTCCAGTGCTTTGTTGGTTTTTTTTAGCGTGACTTTGATTGCCGATACTTCGGTGGTCATATCTCCCAAGCGTGTGTCGATGCCATCCAGTCTTTCTACTACCACAGTATGTTGGTGTTTTAATTCTGACATAATTGCCTGTAATGTAGGTTCAGGTTCATCCGTTTCGGTTTCTTGTGTTTGGTCCTCGCCGAATTGTTTGCCTTTGCGTGTCGTTCGACCAGTGCCACCACGACCACCACGATCTAATGACATCTTGTTGTCTGCACTTTTGACTCCAAGTTGGGATAAAGGAGTAGTTAAATTATTTACCGAGTGGAGGTAAAAAATGTAATTAATGTCGAGGAAATGCGGAGCTCTCAGCTCAGGCAGCCATCTTGTTCCCCTGTCGGCCTGTCGTCTGACGTCACTGGTTGTTCCACCCGTATAGGGATTTATCATTGGGAAAATGGATTATCGGCTATTGTAACAATTCTGCCACATGAACATTGGCAAGTAATGTAAGATCGACTAGAGCCTTTTGATCATATAATCTACTCTACTGCGTTGTGTTTTGTTGGCTCTATGTCATATTACCAAAACCTATGTAGCACGACAGAGGAAAAAGAATCAATGAAAGGTTTCTATTTCCCAGATCTGTTTTATTCAAAGTCCAAAAAAGTGTACAAGAATGGTCTGGTTCAGTCAATAAAAGCGCAATGATATTAGTGAAACAGGTACTATGCCACGAGTTTCCTAATATCAGACTAATAAAAAGTAGTTAAAAGTAACAATCTTCAATGGAGCGTCGGTTGTGGATTCTTTGTTGTCAGGGCGACAACGGCTTCTTTGTTCTCGTGGCAAAAGCGTCTCAGGCAGATCCTCTCTCCGTTCAGCTGTGCATTAGTGATGTGTCGGTCACGAGCGACTCGTTCATAAGAGCCGATTCATTGCCGTGATCGTGAGTCGAATCGCTCACGTCTTGCACTGAGTCGGTTCGCGCCCCCCCTCCCGCACGCACACAGACAGACACACACACAATGAACGGATATCGTCGATCGGGAGCTCAGCTGACACGTTTCTTCTGAGAAACTGAATGAATAAGTAGTACTACCTATTGACAGACATTCCATTCCAAATGGCCCTGGCATCAGTGATCAGTACCTGGAACTGAATGAATAGCATACTACTTATTTGGTTGTATAGGAGTCGAGTGGCGCTAATGAGTGTGTCTTTTGTCAAACAACAGTAGCCTATGCATAGGCTATGACTAACGTAACGAGATGCAAATATGCAATTGTGGCTAGTGGCTATATATAAGTCTATATTTGTATGTCTCTAAATGTTATGATGAATTGAACAAGTTGGACGCTCTTGTAAACAAGTATAATGCTTTATTGGTCGTCCACTCACAGTTGTACAGTTTTTTTGTATTGAGTTGTGCTTGGAATGTACTGTAATTCTGCAAACTGTTAATAAATACTTCAATCAAATCAATCAATCGGCATCACGGCATGACCCATAATTATACAGTACAGTGTACAGTGTTTGGCAATGACTTAAGGAGGTCTCAAAACAAAAATAACCTCTAACTGTTAATAAATACTTCAATCAAATCAATCAATCTGCATGACAGTACAGTGAACCATGAATTGAATCAGTGAATCGGATCATTGCCGTGAGCCGAGCGTGAATCGAATCGCTCACTCACTGAAATGATCCGTTTGGGCACATCACTACTGTGCATACAAGATTCAAGAGCTTCTTCTCGTCTCCTTCGGTGCAGCCTGTTTTAAAGGCTAAATCCCGCCCCTGAGAGAACGTCGAACTGGTTCGTCAGGGGGCGGATCTCTAAATTCTGATTGGCTAAAGCTCACAGCGGCCATCTTGGATTTGGGTCGTCGGCCATTTTAATTCTTAAAGGGGCAGTCCCGTCTATTTTTAAGGGAAATAGTTACCTTTCTAAAGTTTAACGTTTAAAGGTACAGTATTTGATTTTACTAACTGAAGAATTAGAGATTAGTTATTAATTGACTGAGATAGTTCATTCAAGTCCTTTCCTGAATTCTATGGCCTTCTAGAAACCAAATTAGACCTATTTGTTGGTTTTATAACAAACTGTTGCATTATAAATAGTCTATAATCTTATCTTGGAAGTTAGTTTAGTTTTCTAAGTAAGTTACACATATTTTGCCACCATAATCTTCTATTTTAAACTATATTACTGGCTTAATTAGATTTTGCAATGGTGGATAAGTGTCTGGTTTAGTCTCATCTTAATCAATACACTATTTTATAACTATTGAGGCTATTTTCCCTACTGGATTAATATTAGTTTTGGTGGTGGTTACACACTTATAAACCAAATGGTGTTCCTCTGTGTCAGGCAAACAGAGTTTCCCACCCAGCTGGCATCCTGCCTCCTAATCATGTCAGACCAGGTGGCTAGAGCCCCCAAATAGCTTGAGGGGGGTTCTACTCAACAGTTGGGTATCATCTCCTACAACCTATTGTTCTACTCTTGCTTGGTAAACAACACTATCTTTTCAGAGGCTATTTTTAGCTTTTAGTAGAAGTCTGGGAACTATTCAAATGCTAAATTACTTTGTCCCAAGGCCTAAAATATGTTCCCAGGGTATTTACAGTTGCGGGGCAAGGGACGTGACCGTAATTAAATCACCCTTTTCAGAGCTATGTGCAAATTAAGGATGGTTTCATTTGTGATTCTCCACCTCCCCCCTCCGGGGAAAGGTGAGACATCTCTTGACCCCAGAGCCTCTATTTTAAGTGACTTCTAGAAGAAATGTATCTTAATTATCTCTTTGGGGGAAAAGCTGAACACTTATATATAAATAACAGAGTGAATCTATGGAATAACAGCAGAATACAGCTGGTTGTATTGTTTTAACCTCTATATTTACCAAGTAAAACTACAGGTCACGTTTTCCTATACCTCCTTACCAAATAGAATTCCAACCCGTAGCTGAAGATGCTTTTGGGAATTACATGTTGATGCAGAAATATACCACACAAGCTTTCCATTTTTGCACAAAATGCGTTTCCTTCTACCACTAACATTATTGTTTAAGCATTTTTGGTTGAAATAAAGGTAGTTATAAGGTTTTTAATTTGTCGTAAAAAAAGGACTACATTTACCAGTAGGCAGCCTGTTGTTAAGTAGGCAGCTGTCGCCTACCTCACGTCACGGCAAGCTGATACATAGCTAGCTAGCTAACGTTAATGTTACCCCGCTAAACGTACTAGACGTTAGCATTATGTCTACTGTCATGAACCATTTTAAATCGGGGCATGTAGATGAGTTTCGGGAATGAGTAAAATGTGCAGGTCCTCTTCTCAGACCTGTGGGGCAAGCACTGCACACGCATCATGCCGGCTAGCAAGCTAGCTAGCTACACGTCACATACTTCATCATCATCATTCTTCATCAACGTTACAAGCTCAAAAACCTTATTATAACTACTACTACTGTCGTGTCCATAAGTTCCCTGGCAGAATACTTTGTTTGTGAGGACAAAAGTATACAAAGAGGAGTGAACCATTTTAAATCGGGGCATGTTAGAGGAGTTTCGGGAATGCTGACTAGCAAGCTAGCTAGCTACTAATGTCATGTAAAAAACAATAACGCTATAAACTATACACAATATGTACAACAAAACTATGATTTACATTAGTATTTACAGTGATTTAATATGCAGCGAAATAACGTTATATGATTTAAATTATAAATACAAATATGGTAACGTGGTTGTGGCTTTTACAAATTGTGGTTGGCTTTAGAGATAAATGGTTATGATAACCGGAGCACTAGTGTTGGGTGAAACAGATACTAGCCACAGATTCAGGGTCAGTTATTTCCCCATTGTACGAATTGTTAAGCTTATGGAATGTAAGGGAAATCTAATCCTAGGTCTGTGACTACAGGCAGGAGGCTACGCTGTGGTGACGTCAGTCAGCAGCGCCAAATAGCAGTGTAGTTTCCCAGCGAACGAAAACATAAACGTTGTTATTTTGCTACCTTTACGATTAATTGCGAATATTTTCATATTTAGCTATAGATTGTGGATAAATACACACAGAAAGGTACACCATGCCAACGTTAATGCTTTATTTATCTAAAACGAGCCGATTTAGAAATGGTCAATGGGGAAATACATTAAGTGGAACCGAGGGTGGAACAGAAAAAAACGAAAATGACGTAACCACTACACCTCCCTATTGCCTACAGACATTAGCATTTACATTCTATTTACACTGCATCACAGTAGTCCTCTAGTCTAGGCCTCTAGCTAGTACCCTGTCACTCTATAAGTTAGTCTAGGCCTGTAGCTAGTACTGTGTCACAACATAAGTTAGGCTAGACCTCTAGCTAGTACCCCGTCACTCTATAACAGTTAGTCTAGGCCTCTAGTTAGTACCCCGTCACTCTATAACAGTTAGTCTAGGCCTCTAGTTAGTACCCTGTCACTCTATAACAGTTAGTCTAGGCCTCTAGCTAGTACCGTCACTACATGACATTTAGCCTAGACCAGTGTTAAGATAAGTAAACAGAAATCACAAGAAATTGTAATATTGAATTACAATAATCAAAGAATCATGGTATCGCAATACATTTTGCTCAGCAGAGATGGGAAATACTATCATTGGCTATGAATAACATAACAATTATGAATAATTCATTTGATTTAGGGCTGACTCCTATTAGACTAATCGGTCGAAAGGAGCCGTAGTCGACTGCCAACCTTGTAGTCGAATAAAAAAACAAAAAACAAAACAAAAATATTCTATTTCTTTTTTTCTTTTCTTTTTCTTTTGTGATTATTATTATTTTTTTCATTCTTTCCAAAAGCAAAGAGGCCTAGAAGCGTGGCTAACGCTAATGGCACGCATACCAGAGGCTAACTGCCTAAGAAAACAGGCACAGAGGCACTGAAAGAGGATTTCACCCATCTAATGAACACACTAGACTAGACAAATATCAACATGTATCCATCAGTGGACCAATTGCATGTTTTTGCAGAGGACAAGAAGCCTTCCGTCGACTCCTTCAGACATTAAGCACCCCCACAGCCCAAATGGAATGATAAAAAAAAAAAATTTAATTTTAAATTTAAAATAATATTATATATATATTAGAGGTGGACATAGATAAAAAAATTTAAACTAGATTTATCTATCTGCAATCCTGGAGATAATCTATATTAATCTAGATTAAAATGGCTCATTTGAAGTCTGCCGAAGGCATTCAAAATATGTGTGTTCTACCTAGGGATGGGTATCGTTAGGATTTTATCGATACTACTACTCTTATCGATACTGCTTAACGGTTCGGTACTTTATCGACATTGCTTTATTATTTATAACTTTATAAATAAATATTATTTCTTCAGCAACAGCAGCAGCAATGTTCTTTTATATAACTTTATAAATAAATATAATAAATAAATATAATTTCTTCAGCAACAGCAGCAACAATGTTTTAAATGTGTCTGAATTATAGACTTTTTATAATAAACAACAAATGTAAAAAAAAAGATATACACTGAGTGACTTACTACAGGAGATTTATACATAGAATTGACGACAGAGTCCCTTATGTTTTTTCCCCCTTTTAAAACAGAATCTTGGTGGTAATGATGAAATGTTTTTAAAAGGGGAAAAAACATAAGGGACTCTGTCATCAATTCTATGTATAAATCTCCTGTAGTAAGTCACTCTAACTGGCTGAGAACAGAGCTGTGTGGTAACCACCCATGTGGTCGATGCACATGAAACCATGTGCACCATGAAAACAAAGGTTTTCTACCATCCACAGTCTGGACAGGAATATAAAATAAGGGATCTTATTAATTGCAACACCACACATGTCATATACATGCTGAAATGCCCCTGTGGTAAGGTCTATGTTGGGCAAACAAAAATAAATTTGAAGGTGCGAATAGCAGAACACAAGGCAGCCATCAGGAACAACAATATGGATTATGCCATTGCTAGACACTACAAAGAGAGAGATCATGGATCTACAGCCTCTCTAAAATTCATTGGAATCGAAAAAGTCACCCTGCCACCTAGGGACGGTGATATAATAAAACTTCTCCTACAGAGGGAAGCATATTGGATTTTCACTCTGAATTCTATGGAACCCCATGGTCTAAATGAATCCCTCGAGCTGAATCCATTTTTGTAATCACTACCCCAGGGGTTCTGTGTAACCTATGTGGGTGTGGTTTTAAATCTGTTTTAAATTGTTTGTCATATCTAATGACCTAGGTCAGTGGTTCTCAAACTTTTTACACCAAGTACCACCTGAGAACGTAGCTGGCTCTCCAAGTACCACCATATGACCGGCGTTACATTCAGCTATGCACAGTTCACGCAGGAGGCAAATGTATTCCTAATACCATTATTTATTGTTAACTTTTGTCAGACACAGCCACAATGTACAAAGGGATAGCACTAGAACTAGCAAACGCTTCCACACAACTCATACAATGCAAGGGGCATTGAGAACATAATAACTAACATTCTCACATAGCAAGTGAGAAAATTAAGAACAACTGTATTTCAGCAAATGTACTTAATTCTTTCTCTATCTCTATCTCTCTCTCTCTCTCTCTCTCACACAGCAAGCAATTGTCCGTCATTCTCTCACACTGTTATGGTTTGACACCGACCCCAAACGCACGACACAAGAGAGTAGGAATTCAGAGTTGCCAAAAACAAGGGCTTGTTTATTGAGACTAATTAATGAGCACAGAATAGGCAAGTCAAACAAGACAGGTACACAAGCAAGGGGGAAAATGTTCTGCTGCTCTGCAGCTTCTCCCGTGGTGGTAGTAGGGGGTAGCAGATGCTGACGTCTGAGCCGCTCTGCAGACTTCTCTCGGCAGAATCTCCGAAGTGTTGCGGGACCGAGAGAGAGAGAGAGGGAGCGAGTCAACAAGGGTGCAGGTGGAACGAGCAGGAGAACAGGAGAGGTGACTTGTACCCAAATACAAAAGTTATCCAAGTGAACTAATCTTCGTGTAAATACACACAGTGAGCAAAGTTCCAAAACACAATCCCAAGTGAATATCTTCGTGTAAATACACACAGTGAGCACTGTTCCAAAACACAACCCCAAGTGAATATCTTCGGTGCAAAAAATAGACACTGAGAGTGAAGTCCAAAAAACAATCCAATGTGAATAATATCTTCGGTGTGAACAACACACAGTGGGAGATGTAAAGTCCCAAAAATATTATCCCAGTGAGAACAACAAAAAGGCGATCGCTGGGTGAGTGACTGTCTGATAAAAAAGGTGGTAATCTTCAGTGTTATAGAAACACACGAAAACGGAATTTGATCAAGACAGTCAGTAAAAAACTCACCCAGACGTAGTGCGTAATGAGTGCTGGAACAGCAGCGGAGCGAGCGCGTCGCCACGGGGAAAAGGTGTCCAAGAGGAAGGCTTCTTGGAATATCCTGGAGGTAAAGCACAGAGAGCAAACAGCAGCAGCAGCAGGAACGGAGAATGCAAACAGAGAAATATCAAAAACGATCCAACAAACTTGAGTGGGGAAACAGGGTATAAATAATACGGGATTGATTGATTGACAAGCAGTGACAGCTGGGGAATGTGATTGAAAAGCGTGTGGACGGGAGAGAACCAATCAACGACGTCTCTGGGAAGAAGCGTGTGAATAGGGGAATGAAATGATTAACAGAAAACTTAAAGGGACAGAGCGAGTGGGAGAGCAGCGGACCAATCATCACAGTACTTCAAGAAGCCCGTGGTGGGGAAAGAGCCAAACCTTACACACACACACACACACACACACACACACACACACACACACACACACACACACACACACACACACACACACACACACACACACACACACACACACACACACACACACACACACACACACACACACACACACACACACACACACACACACACACACACACACACACACACACACACACACACACACACACACACACACACACAATTATTTTGTTACAAAAACTTAATTTCCTGCATTCTGGTGCAGGAATTTTTGAATTTTTACCCTTTAAATGCCAGTGTTTGTGATGGGCATCACAAATTATTGTAAAAAAGAAAAGAAAACACATATTCAATACATTTTGAATGTTTACCCTTTAAATGCCAGTTTGTGTGATGGCATCACAAATTATTGTTAAAAAAAACACAAAAAAGTAAAATATTTTCAATATATCAAATGCAAAGTACATCTTTCTGGGGGGGATTATTACAGGCTAGGCATGTGTCAATGATTAGCAGCAACACAGATTTTGATGGATTTTTTGTAATGTCAGATTTAACACCAACTCTTTTCAGAAAAGTGGGAGTACTTAATTTTTTATCTGATATTACAAAAAATATAAAAATAAATGGTTATGATCAGGGCTGAAGTTGAATTAAAGATGTATGACTGTTTAGACTGCATTACTCTCTGTCACAGTGATCTCCTGGTTGTTCCCCACTTAGGTTATTTAACTATCGCGCCGCCACAACCAGAAACACTGGCCTGGCCTGCTTCTAAGTTCAGTGGCCTGAAAAAAAAAAAGAAAAATTGCTTTTTTGGAAATGTTTTCAAGTACCACCAGCAGTACCACCAAGTACCACTAGTGGTACGCGTACCACAGTTTGAGAACCACTGACTTAGGTATTTGTCACTTCTCTCATACTGTGTTATTATATATCAAAATGTGTATATATGCATCATATTTATACATGTGTGAGTTATATGTATTACATCCTGCAAAATGATTAATCAAACGTGATAATTGAGTAGCCAATGGGCTTGATGTGTTACGATGTGGGGTGGAGTATGCTGTATATAATGATGATTATTGACACCTGCTGCATAGCACCTGAGGAAGCAGAAGTGAAACGCGTTGTGCAAAAAAAAAAAAGCAAAAATCAGTCCTGAGGAGTGTGCGGTCCCTTCTTTCTTTTGAAGGTATTCTTCTTGTAGTTTTATATATATATATATTTTTATAGTCGACTAATAGTCGACTATCGGCTAATTTTGGCGACTACAAATCGACTATACAAATCCTTCAATCAATCAAATCGGGGACAGCCCTAATTTGATTTATCTCCGAGAGACAGAGCTAGTAGTAGTGACTATAAAGAGAAATGAGACTTTGTTTTCAGTTGCCTCTCGCTGTCCAGTTCAGCACCATGGACAGAGTCAACACCAACACCACTACCCTACCATGTAGGTTACTTTAGCTTATAATAGGTGTCCTCAATGCAGCACTGTTTTAACATCTTGAATTTCAGGTCATACTTTTTTCTATAAATAAATAAACAGCTTTGTAGTGTCAACGGCAACCAGATTGTCACACCTTATGCCTGCCTGTCTACTCTCTCTCTATTTATCTCTCTAATTACAGATCAGGTGTGGGGAAGCTCTGGGAGCAGCTGATGGACATCTGTGTGCTGATTGCTGCACCTATTTAGACCTGGCGTAGATGTCATCATGCTGCCAGATCGTAGCTTGGTCAGTCATAGTTCTTTGCTCATTTCCAATTAGTCGTATTTCCGCGTTTCTTATCTCATGTCTGTACCTGTTCTGTCTCTCCTTTTCCCCAGTCCCTCATCTGGCTCCCCGTGCTGTCTCTACTCCTGGATGCCTTGCCTGGCCTCTGCCTGCCTGACGACTCTCCTTGCCTAAACCCGGACCGTCTGAGGAACAGATCCCATGTATGACCCCCCGCCTGGCTGACTACCCCGCTCCTTGCTCACGCCCCGAACCACTTGAGTATCCGATTCTGTATAAGACTTCCCGCTTGTCTGACTACCTTGGTCCTTCTCTTAGCCCCTGGACAGTATGAGTATCCCCGTGGCTTCACCGACCACTGCTTGGACAATTATACAATAAAGTACCCGTCTTTTGGCTTATACCAATGTCTGTCTGCTGTCTGTGTTTGCACATTGGGTTCCACTAGTTCAGTAGATAAACAATTAATGACCAGGCTTCTAATTGAGACCAACTTTTATTTGTCAAAATGTGTAGCCACCCGGCCATTAAAAGGGACAAGCGTCTATACTCAGCTTTTAATTGGAGTTTTGCGGTATGTGATATTTGGTGGTAAATTCCGGTATATTTCCAGTATAATTTCAGACTAACCTGCTCTCCTCTTCCTCTCTGGAATTCTTCTTAGGTTGATACTTCTTAGTCAGGTTCCTAGAGAGAGAGAGAGAAAGAGAGAATAAGAGTAATAACATGTTGATCACATCCTCACATACTGTAATATTTGTATCAACACTCAACAGATATCTCCCCCAGATCTGCTTGGAATCAGATGGGCGGGTTTATCACATTGGGACAATTCAGATTCAGGCCAATCACAGAAAAGTACATTATATTGATATACTTGATACATACTATATTAAACTACGTACTAGTACTACTTGTATATTTATATACTATAATAAACTACTTACTAGTACTACTAGTATACTTAAATAAAATACTATATCAAACTACTTACTAGTACTACTTACACTAGTATACTTATACCCAACTTATACGCTTGGGTATAGGCAACAACTGTATGGAGAGAGGTATGAGGGAGAGAGAGAGAGAGAGAGCGAGAGATATAAATAGAAATTGAGTGTGGGGTGAGGGGGCTGTCACTGTGGCAGGCCACGTGAGCGGATCGGCGCGGGCGAGAAATCCGCTCTTCGCTCTTTAAAGCTTGGTCCGCTCCGCTAATCGCTCATGTTGACACCGCCCCCAAGTCGCTCACCGCTCACCTTGAATCGAGCGCTCCCCGCTCCCCGCGCCACATCGCTCGGCAGATTTTTATTATTTTTTTTGAAGCATGGTGTAAATTAGCTCAAACTACAACAGTCTACACCCCCTGGGCCCCTTAACAATTATTTGTATTGAGCCGCATTGTAATTGTACCCATTCTGCAATGTTAAATAACGTTGTTTATCCATTCACTAGCTCTATTAAGCGATGATAGCTAGCCTAGCCACACTGCTATGGTCGCTGCCATTAACGTTAGCATGTAAGCTAACGACAACAACAATGGCGTCAAAACAGGATGTGAGTGACAAAGCCTGAACAGGATATCACAGGTTCACCCTTCTCATTGGTTGAAAATGGCCTTCATGTTTGTACATCGCCATCTGTTGCTTTGGCATTGTACTACATGTATATTACATCAGTGTTAAACCACTGAGTGGCCTGGAGTGGATTGGAGCGGAGGAGAACTCTCGCTCCGGACGTTAAAACCCACTCCTCGCTCACGTCAAAACCGCCCGCTCCGCTCCCCGCGCCGCTCACATGCCGCGCCACTCACATGGCCTGCACTGTGGTGCAGAGTTCAGCGAGCCTGCTGGTCCTGGAGCTGAGATTCCTATAGCGCCTCCCAGAGGGGAGGAGGGCAAAGAACCTGTGGTTGGGATGAGAGGTGACCTTGATGATACCGTGTGTCTTCCTCAGACACCGTTTGTGCTGGACAGTCTCTATTGCAGGGAGGGGAGCACTGGAGATGCATTGGGCAGTTTTCACCAAGACCAAAAGCTGGTGGTGGACCTTAGTGAGGCAGGAAGAGGGGCCCCCTACTCCCGGCATCATACCACCATTATGCAACAGACATTATGGCACAGACACAGAGCCCTGCGAAGCCTGCATACAGTAAACTAACTTGATCGTTAATCTAACTGTTGTCCTTGTATCTTTACGCTTGTGAAAACATTAAATAATATGTATAGGCTATAGGCCCTCGTTTGGCCATAATAATAGCCTATTCTCAAATGGCTATCCGCTGTGGGCTATCTCCTCGCTGACGGACCAGTATACCTATATCATATCATATTCCTATGTCTCCAAGGAATCGTGGGGCTCTGGGGAAGAAAGGTTGGGAACCCCTGCTATAGCCTATATCCTTTATGAT
This sequence comes from Notolepis coatsorum, assembly GCF_963971535.1. Taxonomy (NCBI): domain Eukaryota; kingdom Metazoa; phylum Chordata; class Actinopteri; order Aulopiformes; family Paralepididae; genus Notolepis; species Notolepis coatsorum. Next base: position 3,894,376 of record NC_140166.1, on the reverse strand, counting down.
GTTATAGGCTATTTTATTTACAGTAGTCTATTTATGATTTGTTTCCATAGCCGGTCTCAGACAGTTATGCATGTGGCTGAGACGGATCGGGATTAGAAGCTGCTAGGAAACTGCTTCTCGGCTACGAATTAAAGCCACGATTGAAAATAATGTACTTCCTTTCTTGACAAAAGCCTATACTATAACAATAATACGAGAGCATACAAGAACAATGAATCTCACTGCCATGTAGCCTACGCCATGTGTAGCCTGCGTATGTGATCAATAAAAACTCAAACTTGAATTCCATCACGTCTGTGCGGGAGCGCACAAATAGACTGTGTTGTCACAATGTAAATAAAAACGTGCACTGAAAAGTTACAGTATGTAGATGGTTGATTATTTCTATGACAGTCAGTAAACGCTTGCAAAAAGTATCAGTTTTATTTAATGAATTGATATTTAAGTGATATTTTAATTACAGATACCCCAGTAATAACATTACAATTTAATGCGTTCCCCCCGGCCGGCAATGACTTATCAGCCAAATGCAACGATAAATAAATAAGATGCATTCATTTGGAAAGACCTATTCCAAATGCTATTTATAGGGTTTGACAATAATTACACTAATGTCGCTATTTTACAATTAACTATAATGAATTACGGGTCATATGAACACGCCAGTGTTGAAACTAATGCACGAAAGCTTATTTCCGTGTGCAGTCTTCATATTCTACCGCTGGGCGCCAGGTACGCACGGTCTGAGCTGTGCGTAGATATACGCACAATGTCAAGCACACGTTCAAATTGATAAGTCCCACACTTTGCTTAGAAATCATTGTACGCACGGTTGATAAATGAGGGCCCAGGATTCTAAAGTTTTACCCCTTTCGTCAACACCACACAGATTACACGTTGATAGACTTGCTGTGTCAGGGTCAGGGTCAGAGGTCAGGATGTGGTTAAATTCTTACCTGATCTGTTTGGCGTAGTTGAGTTCTATCTCCGAGCGCTCTTTGACAAACTTGGTATACCGCTCCAGGAACTCAATTCCCCAACTGGTGTGTTTCTCCAAGTTGTCAAACTGATCCTGAAACAGTCATTCAAACACAATAACTAACCCAAACCCTTATCAAACATCATTATAACACAATAAGTAATCCTACCCCATTGGACTTACTAGTATTCTTGTCATGTGGGAGGGGAGCCAGGAGCCAGACTCATTAAAACATACTAGTACTCTTGTCATGTGGGAGCCCAGCTCATTAAAACATACTAGTATTATTGTCATGTGTGACCCAGCTCATTAAAACATACTAATATTATTGTCATGTGGGAGCCCAGCTCATTAAAACATACTAGTATTATTGTCATGTGTGACCCAGCACATTAAAACATACTAGTCTAGTATTCTTGTCATGTGGGAGCCCAGCTCATTAAAACATACTAGTATTATTGTCATGTGTGACCCAGCTCATTAAAACATACTAGTATTATTGTCATGTGTGACCCAGCTCATTAAAACATACTAGTCTAGTATTCTTGTCATGTGGGAGCCCAGCTCATTAAAACATACTAGTATTCTTGTCATGTGGGAGCCCGGTCCATATATATATATATATATATATATATATATATATAACATACTAGTATTATTGTCATGTTGGCGCCAGGCTCATTAAAACATACTAGTACTCTTGTCATGTGAAGACAACTTAATTTAATTGGATACAATTGTTTGTGTTCTGTGAGAAATTCAGATATCAAGTCGTCAGTAGCTAGAAACATACCGTTAACAACCTCAAATACATGGGACTTGAGTTAGTCCACAGGCCCGCGAGAGGGGGTGACAGACACAAGTTACTATTACAACGGGAATGTTATTATATCGTTAGGTTATAGCTATAACCAAGTTCTGTTAATTAGGGGTGACGCTTGGCATCACACTGCACTCCCTCGCGTACGTGCACGCGCACTGAATAAATTCCACAAATGTACCTTTAATACCAGTATTAGTCTGACCACACCCCTCATCAGCTTACCTTCATAAGCAGGTGTGTGGTCACCTGCTCTCCTCCTTCCCAAGCTTTCACCACAAGGTGAGGTCAAGGGCTGCAGCGGCCGTCTGATGCCAAGCGTCACCCCTAATTAACAGAACTTGGTTATAGCTATAACCTAACGTTCTGTTCCATTAGGGGCTCTGCTTGGCATCACACTGCACAAAGGGAGGCCAAGCGGAGCCGCTGGCTGACAAATACACCCCGCTGAAGGCCCCCCACAACCAACAGAACAGGGAGGGCCGAGCCCCCCCGACCCCCCCTAATGGAGGGCACCCCCCCTATTAGAGGTCTACCGAGAGGGCGACGGACCCGACCGCACGAAGAGGCACTCAAGCAACTCAACGCACAGGGTGAGCAGACCGTGGCTTGACCCCACGACTACACCCACGCACAACCCGCATGCCACCCGGGAACGAACGTAGGAAACAACCTCGTTACTGCCCCCAGAATCACGGGATCAAGGGCAAACCCAACCCCGTGGCAAGGCCGTAGCAGCGGAGCGCGAAGGAAGACCCAGACCCACCAAAAGGACTGGACTCCCCGGAATGGGGGCCCGGAGAAGTCCATGATGCCAGCATCAAGACCCCACCAGGTGGGCACCTAGTGACCCCGCCCCCCACATCGCCAGCGTATTCGGACAAAGGCCCCTCAGCCGAGCGGGCCCTGTCCTCCCCAACAGTACACCGCCTGGAACACAGGCCCTGCAACAGGCAGACAGCATGGTCGTAACACACAAGAGTTAACCAACGGAAGCAGGCAGTGCACCGGGAAAAAAGACCAGGCAACAGGCTGTCAACCCAAGCCTGGAGACTGCGGACGAGGCAGGCGCCAGAAGGACAGCTGAACACAGCCGCCCCGGCGGAAGGGGCGTATGCTGGCGTTGTCGCATAACCAAGCCTTAAACAGCATGTCAGAAGTGGGATTCAAACCCATGCCTCTATTCAGAGACCAGAAGCCCCATTGCTATGGAAAGTTTTACCTTGAGTCTGGCTCCTTAGACCACTCGGCCATCCTGACAGCTGCCCACAGAGAAGGCCCATACGATCGGCAGACGTCATGAACGTGCAGGGGCACCCTCAACCGGAGAACCGGGAGTTGACACTGCAGCAACACACCAGAGAACCAACCACCTAGGCATTACCCCATGCAATGGTTGGTCCCATAACCCCTCAGGAAAGAAACCCCAAAAACACACCTGCGGCACCGCCGCAGCCCGCGTTCTGGTTTCCAACAGGGCTATCCCGGGCCTACGGGTCAACGAACATTACCCCGGACCGGGCCCGGTGATACGGGGGGCACAGGGTCCCCCGAGGAGGTTAAAACCACCCCAACAGGCCCCTCTGCGCCAAGCGCAAGAGAAGAGCGTAAAAATGGAAGACCAGCCCCAGCACCCCGCACTCGGTATTCCCAGGAGGTCACCCAACCAAGTACCAACCAAGACCAACCCGCACAGCGGCCGAGATCCGACGAGATCGGGCGCGTACAGGTTGGCACGGCCGTAAGCCATTACGACAGTGCAGAATACAAACGCACCTAACAAGGGTTCCATAACGCTCAACCCTGTGACACCCGGACCGACCCAGCATTTTTCCCCCTGAAAAAAACCCAAGTCCCTCAGGGTACCAGAACAGCAGATCTGCATCCCCAGCGGACAACGGGTGCAACTGATCTGGACCAGCGCGACCAGAACCAGTCCCGTGCCCTAATCACGCCGACCTGCCAACCCCAGGAGAAGGGGCAGATATGCGTGTTGATCCCAACATAAAAAGAAGGCGCCACCCAGACGTGTCGGTACGAACCGCGCCCGGTGGCCCACCCCTAGGGCGTGAGACCCTTCCATATGTCCAGACCCATTCCGTCATCATCCCCTGACATGAATGGGAACCCATCGACAACCACACAGGGTGTCGGAAGAGGAAAAAAAAAACCCATCCCAATTGCTTCATAAAAACGCTGTTTCAACCCCAAGCAATCAAGGCGCGCCAGTCAGCCAATGCCCCAAAAGCACATCCTGAGCTAGCACTATGTGTGCGTTTTGACATACCCACATCAACAATAGGCCGTTTAGACCACCATATTGAATCCCCAAGACGCCCAGGGGAACGACAAGAGGGGCGAGATGCAATCAACTCCATGAATGAATGAATGAAAAAATGTACCCAACAGACTGCAGAAAGGGTACAACCCAGTACGGCAATACACACAATAGGTTAAGGGGAGGCAGACCTGAGAAAGACGTTAGTCTTGTTTCCATCAGGGACCCTCATTTCCAATCCATCATAGACACATTCAACTCTTTATAAAAATAAAGAAAAAGCATCACCCGTATGACCCAACTGCACAGCTGGGAGTAAAAAACCTGTTTTCACATGATTTCAATCCAGTCACTCTTTTTAATCAGAGTGTAAGACCAGACCCTCCCAGAAACACCTTCCCACATGAGACCATAGCCATGAAAAAGATATGTAAACTGTGAGTCACGTGACCAATCGACTCAAGTTGACACATAAACCGGGCGCAGCAGAGGGCGCAGCAGAACTGTGAGCCCTACGCCCTAACCTCGACATCTTTAAGACACCAGCTCATGGAAGGCGTCGCCATAGCAACACCGCTACAACGGGGGGGGAAACCTGCCGGCTCCTGTCATGTAATAGGAGTCGGTAGAATACCCCTCCCCCCCCCCTGCCAAGCACTGGCTTGGCCCTGACTGGCTCAGCAGAAGAGATCAAAAATCCCCTAAACCAATCAAGTGGGAAAGGAGGGGTTTATTCGACACCCCCTCCCGAAAAAACACCCTTTATCCCTACACACAGAAAAACAACCGTAGCCATCTTGAAAAACCTCCGGTAGAAAGCAAAGCATAGCGAAGCTAATACAATGTCCGCTACCCACAAAATGTGTAAAGGTTTTACAACAAAAACACAAGTCGCCTGTGCGTGAATCCTATACCCGTTGACTATGTCGTACATAGGAAAAACGCTGATCGAGAGTAAACGGCTAGGCCGTGAAATGTGTGTGTACGAGTATTACTGCAACTAAACAACACAGCATTGTGAAACACATATACTTAGTTCAAGCAATGGAATAACACCAGTTCTACCTGTATGTGGAGCATCAAGCTAAATAGAACCTATTACCGAGTGTACGTTGCAGACCTTGCTTAACCTCGTAACACAACACGACTCATACCACAACGTAAAAGGGCAGATTCATATATACACAACCCCACCATATGAATTGTTTGAAGAAACACACAGTTTGTTCGGCCAAAACACAGTCCCCCTCCATCGGGGAACTTTTTTATTTAACTAATTAAAGCGTGTCAAGGCACAAAATCATAGAGGGGCCGGGGAGGGTGTAGAGGAGAGGGGACACAGAGGGGAAAAAGTCACTTTTAATGGCGTCTGCCACCTCGCACCGCTCGAGTCTTGCCACCCCGAGGAGCCCCGGAGGGACGGTAGGTTACAGTCTGCTGGACACGACGTTCCCTACCGTCTCCTCCGGTCTGGGATGGGCCGGCGGTGGCAGAAGCGCCATGTCGTCCCCTGGCCCTCTTGGCAGGGCCAGCAGCGGCGGCGGAGGCAGTGGTAGCGGCGACGGAGACAGCTCGACGTCGCGGAAGCCTTCTGACTCCACCGGCAAGGACGGGAGGCGGAAGATGGGGTTGGAGAATGGACCTCTCCTCTGCCATCTCTCTGCATGTTGAGGACATCAACCGCAGGGCCTTCCCGAATAGGCCAGCGTCGGAGAGGGCGGCCGTCAGAAGAGGAGCTCTCTTCTTCTCTGGCACACGGGCCTGCTCCAGCCAAAGGTGACGCTGGCCCAGGGTGGCCAGGGCGCGCACTTTCCCCATGGCTATGGCCAGCACCTGGGAAAGGTGCAGGACAGCTCCCGCAGCCTGGGTGATCTGATCGCATTTCACCTCGTTCAGATCCGTGCCGCCCGTCATTATCCCCGATACAAATCTAGCCAGGTGGGCGATGTTAGACGCCGCAGCTAGCGATTGTGTACCAGCGATGAATGACTGGTCACCCCAATAAGCCAATCGCCTAGCCGATTTCCCCTGGAGGACCGGCTTGCATAGTGGTTCCCACACCATATCCGGACAGAGGAGCGCGGCCATCGGACTGTCAAGCCGAGGCACGCCCTCCCCCATACCTTTGACCAACCCCGACACCCGCGTAACTGGTACGTAGGCAGGAGTTAGTCCCATGATGTTGGACACCGCCTGACCCCGACGAACATAGGCCCCCATCGATGGGAAAAATGGGTAGACAACATCCACCCCTCTCACTGGGGGACGCTGCCAGGGATGGCCTATGAGGTCATCAGGGACAGGTGCAGGCAATGGCAGCGGCAGCGGCACGCCGTTTGCGGCGGCGGCTACCGCCATGAGCTCGGGAAACAAGGCCCGCAGTTCCCCCTGCAAACCTTCCTCCACCAACCCCGCATCCCTCACATACAGCAGGCTGCGACTGGTCAAGGAGCCACAGTCTGATGTGGCCGACAGTAGGGCATCCTGCTGATGAGGCCAAGGTGGTTCCTCGACATCCTCGAACAGGGCGCCCCATGGAGCCATTTCCCCCCCCTCCGGGGTCTCCTGAGGAGGAATACTCTCCTCCACGGGGCCGTCTTACAAAAACCCGTCCGCCTCGTCCATGAAGTCCTCAGTCTCCATTGGAAATCCAGAGCCGGACGCGTCTTCGCTGGTCTCCAGCAGTTCCCCAAACCCAGGCCGTTCGCGCCTGCACGCCACCATCTTGCGACGTGAGCGAGCAGACGCGAAAAGTTTGCGTCGCAAATCCTCTGGCTCCAAGACAACCCCCCGTTCACCAACGGCCGATTCCCCAGAACCAGAGGAACCAGAGTCGAGATCAGGCCATCGCCGGAGCGACGGCACCGAACCCTCGGCTCTTCGGTGAGGCAAACTATCCACCGGCAGTCTCCCGGGCTGGGTCGGCAACCACGAGAGTGGCAACAGCCCAGCACCGAAGCGCACGACGGAGGCGGGAATGGAGAACCGCTGGTGAAGAGTAGGTCTAGCGGGTCTACTCTCCGCGGAATACATTATGACCCAACTTTTTCTTGTACAACAGATGTGAGAGAAGAAAAAATTAAGCACAATGTAAACCCGTCACAACTCTTTTCAACTAACAACACGTCAAGTGGGGTACTACCGAGGCACTTCCTTGTGGTGAAAGCGAGAAGGAGGAGAGCAGGTGACCACACACCTGCTTATGAAGGTAAGCTGATGAGGGGTGTGGTCAGACTAATACTGGTATTAAAGGTACATTTGTGGAATTTATTCAGTGCGCGTGCACGTACGCGAGGGAGTGCAGTGTGATGCCAAGCAGAGCCCCTAATGGAACAGAACCACCTGTTTAATTGCATAGAACCTAGAGGAATGAATAAAGAGAACGTTTTAACCTGTTTCCTTTAAGTACCTTTTACCTATAATATTATTATTTTGGTTTAATTCATGTGGTTGTTTTCAAGCATGAGGTATGTTTTTCCTATGATTCTCAATAGAGAATATTTAAATAAGTAACGGGGCTCAATTAGCCATAGAAACTATAGGCATGTTACATATCAAGTTTCTGGTAATGTAATGTATTTATGTTTTTGTTTTATATATGATTTATATATGTATAATCTGTGTATTTACGAATAGACTATTTTGATAGGTCTTTCCTTTGGTCATTGAGGACCAATAGACTCAGGCACACCTGCGCCGTGATGCCATTTCCTGCCAAGTCATTAACCACCAGGTGTATATAACCACCATCTTGACTGTAATTTCATTGCTAGCCATAACACTGACGAAGGAATAAGAATTCCGAAACATGTTTGTTTCCACTTCAGGCTGCTATTAAATACTTGAACCTGAGAGTGCTGGTCCAGCTTCCCTGCTTCTTTTTATATATCACTTTACGGGATTTCAGCACCCAGTGTCGGATTTTGAGAGCGCGGTCTAACTTGACATTAGAAAATTAAATATAAAATCAGACCTCTCACAAAATGATTTCTGCTTCACACTACATAGATAGATTATCCTTTAATATCTACTCCATATATACATTCTCCTTTAATATGTACTCTATATATACATTCTCCTTTAATGTCTACTCCATATATATTCTCCTTTAATATCTACTTCATATATATATTCTCCTTTAATATCTACTACTCTATATATATATTCTCCTTTAATATTATCTAATCTATATACATTTTCCTTTAATATCAACTCCATATACATATTTTCTCTATATTATATTCTCCTTTAATATCTACTATGTATATATATTCTCCTTTAATATCTACTCTCTCTCTATATATATTATCTGTTAATATACAGTATATATTCTCCTTTAATATCTACTCTATACATTCTCCTTTACTATCTACTCTATATACATTCTCTTTTCATATCTATTCTACTCTATGGTATGGTATGTTATGGCTGATTAAAGACCCCACTGTACTGGCCTGTACTTTTAACAATTATTTTTTAAATAGTGTATTTGAAATAACAAAACTCTTTGCCCCCTCTGGTGTTTCACCCAGCAACTGTGGACGCCGGGCCCCTCTTTGAGCTGGAGGAAATAACAGAGGAAGAGGTAAGAAAAGTCCTTGTGGCGCTGAAACGCTCTAAGGCCAAGGACACACATGGCCTGGACACAGATTTTATAAAAACGCACACCGACACTCTAGTAAAACCTATCACTATTAGTGAATCAATCGATCAGCTCAAAGGAGGTGCGATCATCCTGGAAGGTGGCCACGTGACACCCATTTTTAAATCTGGTAGCAGGGTATCGGTGGCCAACTACAGGCCAATCAGCATCCATTATCTAAGGTTGCTGAAAAGTGGGTGTCAAAACTTATAGGGATGCACCGAATGGGAAATTCTTGGCCGAAACCGATACCGAAAATAGGAAACAGTTGGCCGAAAACCGAATGCCGAAAGGCGGAAAATGATTCATAGAATAGAATTATTTTTTTACCAATGTTTTCAGCTACCTGATTATGGAAAAATATATGATTATGGCAAAACTTAACTTAAATAATAAATAATCACTATTATGGGTCCATAAAACATTTATTCAGCACTTCTGAATGCATACAGTACATTAATTCCAAGTCAAGTGGCGGACATCTGTGCTCTACTGAGCGCACCTTTCTAGTCCGCAGATGAATGTGCTCTCTTGACTTTGGCACAGTAGACGCGCGACGTGTATTCTCGAGAATGATAATAATAATAATGCTCTTCAGATTATATTATCAACGACAGACAGCGTCAATGTGAGAAACACAATCCCCCCCCTCTTAAAGGGGAACTATTTTACTATTTCTTTCACTATTTGGGCACTTTTACACAATTCCTGTGAGTTTATGGAACACCTCTGTAATAAATTTTTTTTTTTTAATTCATTGTTTTGTATTTCTAATCAAGTCCTCAAAAACAGCATTTTTCTACCTCAAGATCTTAAGCCGTTTTGAGCCTGGGCTGCAGGTTGTGGTGCTCCAAGGGGCCACACAGCCACATTATTATGCAGCAGAGTCTCTCTGACATCACAAATCAGCACATTTTCAGATGACTCAGGCCCTGTTTAGACGGAAACGCTAGCAGGTGAATCCGCAAAAATATTTTTTCGGATGTGCCTTTCGTTTATACGGAAACGGCGTTTTTACGGGGTGAAACCGTAAAAAGGTGAGACCACCTTCCAGGGTGGAATTCCTAGAAACGATAAACCTTTGCGCTATCATCTAAACTGTCAAACCGCATAAAACGATGACGAAAGGGTTGTCAAGGCTCTCGTCGCGCGTACTGCTTACATCACAGGCATGCGCCAGTAGCCTAGAAGCGTAAGCAAAGCATGTCTGATTCTATCCATGGCGATCACCTGACGGCTACATTGGCAGTACTTTTAAATACACAAGAATCTGTCCCGTGGCTATCACAACTATTAGTACTGGACCCACTGTCTGTGAGTGACTCTGCTTTGGTCCAATCACATTCCCCACCCACAGTCTGCGAATCAGAGGCAGAGTAGGGCGGGTCTTCACAGCACGTCATGTGACATATGCGCCAATCGTGTGACAGTGGGACTCCGTCGTCTCGAGTCGTTACAGCGTCGTCTGCACGCAGAATTCCATCCCAAAACGCTAGTCTAAACGCAAAATTAAAAGTGAGACCGTAAGACGACTTTTGCGGTTTCTGTTCAGACTCTCTCCGTCTAAACGTAGCCTCAGTTCAGTGAGGGTGAATATTGTGAGAGGAGAATTGGAAGAATGCGCCAATATGAGAATTAGAGACATAGATCATATAACACTTTGATCGCCATGGGTTAAATTCATAATTTACCATCCCTCGCCATCTCTATTTGTCTATGGAGAAGTTCCCCTTCTTTGCAGGGCTATAACTTTAAAAATTCTATTGCTAAATTGCCATTATTATGGCCCATTCAATGTCCTATATGTATTGTTCAGGGTGTAGCAACGTTAAACTTTTTCATTCACATATTCATACTAAAATATGGTCTAAAGTATAAGTATGTTTTTATCGTTTTCTGCAGCTTTCTTCAGAACGTGATTTATAGCCCTAAATGCATTATTATATTGATGATCAAATACAGTTTGGTAGGAATCTGTGCGAGATAAAAAATGTCAACTGGACGTGGTTCTAGAAGTTACTACGTGTCATCTGATGATGACCGGATGGGCGGGGGATCGTTTATAATTCCGTGGGCAGCGTTAGATGATTCATCCAGAGTGGGTCATATGTTCATCATAGCAGTTTATATGGAACACGTTAGAATATAACACTGAATCTTACCGTGGCTTCCTCGCGCCGCTGGCAGATGAGCGTGGAACAGATTTTTTTCTATTATGGGATGGAGAAATGCCCGATCCATTTCCAGGTTGTATAATAGTATATACGTCCAAATCATGTTGTTTTTTCGAGTTATTTGCACCGATCGATGTTCACTGTATCAAGATGGAGTCTCTCTAACGATAGCGAGTGCCCGGACCACATATGGATGAGCACTACCGGTTCAAAGGCTCATTTCCGGTTGGCGATCTGCCGATCGGCCACCAGATGGCGCTCTTGAACCGCTAGAGAGTTGAGTGGAGTTTTGCAGTGTGTCTCAGGGCTCCGGAGGGGAAATATGATTTCGCTCACAGATTTTTGAAATATTGACATCAAAGACGAGTTACGGCGTCTTCGGCAGAATGAGCATGGCTAGGAATGACGTCTTAACTCGTCCCCGGCGATCATAAGTCCACATAGCTAGGAAACAATGCTAAACACTGAAAAAGGCCATTTATAAGATAGTTCCCCTTTAAGTTAACCGCGACAGGCATATAGTAAATAAGGATATAAAGCATGTTAAAGACGCATTTATTGGACGCGTTGCGCGCTGAGTTTACATAGAAACAGCGCGACACATAGAAACAGCGCGCATGTAATGACTGAAGCCACTTTTGATGACATCATCACAACAACACGCGTTAGGTTACAGGTTGTTTCTGTTTCGGTGATATATTTTCGGTGAAAAAACTCTTTCGGCCAAAAGCCGAAATGCCATTTTTGGTCATTTTCGGCCGAAAACTTTCGGTGGCCGAAATTTCGGTGCATCCCTACTTATGATTAAACATCTGGACAAAGGTCACACCCAGAGTTGCATTCCTCATATCAACATTGGCTGCACGAGTGGCTGTGGTGGATAAGATAAATTAACGCATATACATTTGTAGTTTTCTGGTGTTGAATGAAGTAGTGGATAGTATAGCCCACGTTGGGGTCCTGAGGGGGGAGCGAGCGAGTGTCCATGTATTGTATTTATTATTTTTATGTCTTTTAGTCTATTTTCATTCTGATTTAATTACCGGACTGTCATTATTGTTATTATTATTGCTGTTATTGTCCTGTAAATTATTGTTGATTATTACTGTTACTGTATTGTTTGTCTTGTTTCATGTAAAAAAAAGAGAAAATAAAACATTTGATCACAAAAAAATAAAAACATTGGCTGCACGCCACGTGCACGCGCGCTCCCGCGCATGCGCATAAATGTTCCCTCACTTAAGCACAGACTAAAGACAATGCCTAATTGCCTCTACGAATGGAATGTAACACATTTCATTCCAAGTTAGGTGTGAATGTTTCTGAGAACGTCTTTAACACACCTGACGACCGGCGCTATTGATATGCAAAGTAGCCCAGGCGAGTTGGCAAGTGCAGCGCATTCCTGTGTGCACGTGCGTGCCGTGCACATCCGTGCGTGTGCGTGCACACGCTTCTGCTCACAAAACTTTGGCTGCACTGCGTGCAATCCCGTCCCATGAAGAATGCATCCCTGGTCACACCCCACTCCACCCACTACAATTTGGGTTCTGTGCTCATCACTCCACTGAGTCAGCTAACTGTGTTTTTATTGAAAAGGTTAAGTATATGCTGGACAAAAACCCATATGTATAGGTGCTGTGTTCCTGGATCTTAGGCATTTGACACTGTCAACCATCAGGTACTTTTGGCAAAGTTGTCTCGTTAAAATTTCTCTGCAGATACTATACAATGGTTTAAGTCTTACCTAACAAACAGAAAACAGTGTGTCATGATTGATGGTGTCAAATCTCCTTATCTTGACAATCCAGTCGGTGTGCCACAGGGATCGATCCTTGAGCCATTACTGTTTTCTCTGTACATCAATGACCTGCCGGACATATGCCCTGACTCAATGTACAGATGTACGCTGATGACACAGCCATTTTTGTACATATACCAATACTGGTTGCAAAACACGTGCCTACTGCTAAATACAAGAAAGAAAAAATCTAACCCTAACTAACCTTACTGTCATGCACTTGTCCTAATAAACTAACCTATACTGTAGCATGCAACACTTTGATGAACATTGTTACTCAGCTGATAGAGCTATACCCTTCCTGATGACTTGTCATACAGAACTTGTAAGTCGCTTTGGATAAAAGCGTCAGCTAAATGACTAAATGTAAATGTGAATGTAAATGTAAATACAAAAATAACTGTGTATGATGTTCAGCAAATGACCAGTTGGCATCACAAGGTCTAATGTGTTTCTGGGGGGGGAATTGGTCTCCCATTTCAAGTACCTCAGAGTCATCTTGGACTCAAACCTATCCTTTAAGAAACACAAAAAAAAAAGTGAAAAGCACTATTCATTTTAATTTAGTTAATTCTAGACAAATCCGGCCTTTTTTAACAGTTGATGCTGCAAAAGCGTATATTCATTGCATGATATTCTCTCACATTAAATAGTGTTTCACAAACTGGTCGTTTGCAGGTGCCACTGTCATAAAACCCATTGAACAGCTTTTCCATATAGAGCCATCAAGGTATTTGCAAGAAAACAATTGGCATACCTTGTAACATTCTGGAACAACATCACTTTTTGAGCTTTGAAAATGTCAGTCTTAAAAAGTGCTTCTTTTATCTACAAATGCTTACATGGACTAGCTCCCCCGCCCTGTACATGAATTTATATATAAAAAAAATAACCATTGGACTTGTGATCTGCTTCATGTTCACTGTGTTCATTAATTTAGCATGGTCCCATCCAAATAAACTCTATCCTCTATATTATATATTCACCTTTAATATCTACTCTACATTCTCCTTTAATATCTACATTCTCCTTTAATATCAACTATATTTTTTTCCTTTGATGTGTACTATTATGCATTCTCCTTTAATATCTACTTTATATATATTCTTCTTTAATACCTACTATATTCTCCTTTAATATCTATATACATTCTCCTTTAATATCTATATACATACATTTAACATCTACTATATATATTAATTATCCTTTAATATACTCTATACATTCTCCTTTGATACATTCTCCTTTCATATCTACTCTATATATTATCCTTTAATTCTCCTTTATATTCTCCTTTCATATCTACTCTATATATATACATTCTCCTTTAACTATATATGTTCTCCTTAATATCTATACTAATATATTCTCCTTTAATATGGATTCTATATATAGAGAGAGATATTCTCCTTTAATATCTCTATTCTCCTGTAATATCTACTACTCTATACCTTCTCCTTTAAAATGTCATACTACATTCTCCTCTAATATCTACTCTATACATTATCTAATATAATTATAATATATACTCCATACATTATCTTTAATATACTCAACATACATTATATTTCATATCTATATATACGTACATTCTTTAATATCTACTCCATATACATTCTCTTAGTCTTATCTCTGTCTCCATTCTCCTCTAGTGCCTCACGGTGACAGCCTGCCTGCGCGCCGTGCGGAGCATCATGGCCGCAGCCGCTACCAACCTACCGTGTTGCTATGGTAGCAGTTCGGTCCGCACACCGAATCATCTGAATAAAGTGACAGGCCGGTGTACCGGACATCACAATATTTATTCATTTTAAACAGCATTTTACACCGTGCAGCGCACACATACACATACACGCGCGCGCGCGCGCACACACACACACACACAGTGACACACACACAAACACACATACTCTCTCGCTCGCTCTATCTATCTATTTCTCGAGTCGTGGACCAGGTGGGCCTACCGAATGGCCGGTGAACGGTACGACCCGTCCCTTAACGGCGACGAGTCCGACAGCCCAGAAACGCTGAACGGCGGACTAAACGGTTAAAACGGTAGCTCCTATACTACCCACAGCCCAGTAACCGATGGGCTCGCCCTAACGCCGGCCTGGTGATGGTAATAACGGCGGTGTCTTACCCACAGCTCGGTGCCCCAGCTACAGCTCATGGCTCCGGTCCCCGACCCGGTGGCTGTACGTAAAGCTATTTGTCCCGGTCTCCAACCGACCCGGTCTCCGGTGTGTAGCGGCTCACCTTGTCCGGTCTGCAGACTGCATCCTCTCCTCACAACTCACACACACACACACACACACACACACACACACACACACAGACAGAATAATACACGAACACACGCACAGTCACACACACTCTGCTCTGGCGGGCTCTAGCTGTTGGGGCTCGTGGCTGCGCTGCTGCTGCTCTACATACGCAGCAGTGGCAGCACCCGCCCACCGCTGATCCCAGACACGGCCGCGCGCCTCCCTGTTGTCACCAGGCGCGAGCAGAGGCGATAATGCGTGTGCGTGTGTGTATCTCGAATAGTTCCACATTAGATTAGATTAGATTAAAATGTATAATTTGTGATTATACAGCATAAGTACAGTACAACGAAAATAAATTTGGCATCCAACCATGCAGTGCAAATGTACAGGTGATTAAACTGGGTATAAAATATATAAATCAGTATTACTGAGTAATAGTGTCAATCAGATGTATGCAGGCATGCGTTGTTCATGGGACGGGGTAGCACGGTGTGCAAGCTCACTCGCTATTTGCATATCAATAGCGCCGGTCGTCAGGTGTGTTAAATACGTTCTCAGACCCATTCACACCTAACTTGTTGTGAAGACGTGTTACATTCCATTCGTAGAGGCAATTAGGCACTGTCTTTAGTCTGTGCCCAAGCGAGGGGACATTAAATGCGCATTCGCGGGAGCGCGCCGGGAGCGCGCGTGCACGTGGTGCGTGTCACCCCAGATGATTTCAATAACGCACCACTGGATGTATGTACAAAGTGGTAGTATTAATATGTACAGGTATAAAGACACTATCGACACGCTGAGTGAGGACATTGGATGTCTGAATGACATTTGTAACGTTTCTTCTTTTGAAGACGGAATTTAAGGGGAGATACTGTATTTCAGTTATTATGGCTCACTGATAAAGTGCAGGGTCTAGAGAGCTATGCAAACACAGCTATGGGAATTGCCGTTATATATCGTATTTGCATCGCGTCCCGCTCTGAGCCTTACGAGATACTCCTATCTCCTGTGATACTTAATGTATCTCCCACGAATAAAAACACATGCACCCCACCTGTATGGGGCCCCGCCCCTTATGGTGGCACCACCCATATAACCATGACTCTGGTCATGAAACACCCTTCCTCTATTTTCGTCCCAGCGTATTGGATGCGTGCACCATACGAGACTAGCGGAATGAAAAGATTAAGGAAGATTAATAATGTTGGAAGCTTACCGGAGGTTGCTGGCCCCTGGCATCTTCAACGCATGTTTTCGGCGACACGACGGGCCTGTGTTGATGTTCCTCGTTTGATGACTGCACATCGAGGTTCAGCTGTACAAGGCTGGCTGTCGGGCCAGCTTGTACTCAGGTAGGCCCTGTGTCTTCAGGCATGGGTATTAGTGTTAGTAATGCTGGTTTGTTTTGTTAACACAACCATGTTGTGTGTTGGCGCCGGGGGCAGGATGGTTTGGTGAACGTTCTCTGCAGGGAACGGTTTCCAAGCTGTCTTGGGCGTGCTGCTAAAACATCTAGAGCTATGCTACATGCTATCGCTACTGCCGCATGCTATTACTACTGCTAATTGCTATGCTGTTTTAATGTCTCCGCCGTGAGATGTTGTCACTCTCCCGCCTCTTGCCCGGTTCATCAATGAAGGTCAGTCGGTAGCTGTTGTGGGGTTTTTTGAGTTCTATTTACCTTTTTCGGGTAAATGGGTTGACAACGGGGTAGGTCGTGGCTAGGTTCCTAGCCAGGTATTTTACCTTGTGTTCCGGCGGGGTTTGTTGAACGGTGTTCCCATCTGGGTTGGCGTCGGGTAGTGGGGCTATGGGTCCAGCCGACATGGTAAACATGTTGCGTGTCTGTGCACAGGCAATTGTTGTCTTGGGTCCCACATTGCCTGGCGTTAGGCTGCAGTAGTATAAGGGCAGGGCCGCCTGGGAGAAATGTGAGGCCCTGTGCGTTTTTAGACGCGAGGCCCCCACCTCCTGGGGCGGCCCTGTGTAGGGGGCTATTGTTTCGTTTTGTCACTCTGCTATGAGAAGGTCTGTCTTGCTACAGCTTTCTCTCCTCTCAAACCATTCATACTGACGGTCAATCGGTATACTGGGGGAGTATTACCTTTTTTGGTAAATGGGCTAAACTAGGGCTGGTGTTCTGTTGTGAATATTTTGAATGAAGACGGGTCTGGTCCGTCTCCCCTTAAACTTTGTGTGTATGGGTTTTCTCATTCTACAGTGTTTTGTGGTTTAGCTCTTTTATTCATTTAACCCTTTCATGGTGCACACCACAGTGGAGGGTGCTGTTTGCAATCACCACTGGTGCTCCATGTTAACGTCAGTCCTTTGTTTTTGATATATTGAAACAATGCCCCGCCCGGCCGACACCATGGGTGGGTCGGCCTGGCGAGTGGCTGGTGGGCTGTTAAGGCTTGTACCGCCACGGTATGGAATTGGCAACGATTAGAACTGTGTTCGAATTGCTGTTTTTTCTATTAAAAAAATGGTGTCTGGTGGAGGGGCCTTGAGGGCCAGCCGACGTCGACACATCGCGCAAGGTTGTTGACGTTATTAGCTTTGACCCAGCCGCAAGCTATAACCGCTCAGGGTTCCCCTCTCCGCAGGGGATTTTGGTCTTCTGCTGGAGCGCGGGCGGTATTGTCCTAGGCCCTACACCGCCTCACACCGCGCAGCCAGAAGAAGAGAGAGCACGGCCTCGTCAGCGGCGATGACGGGGCCCTCGACAGGCGGCCATGTTTTTCCCCCGCCAGAGGTATCCTGGGCGTTGATTCGACAGGTGTCCACAAGGCCGACAGCCTTGGCGGCCGAGGGATCGGCCATGTAGGATGGGTTCGGCTTGAACAAACAAGCCGTCACCGTCCTGCCGCGAGCAGCCCGCTCTCCGATCACTCCCTTCCCCAACACCAGCGGAAGAAGTGGGCTCTGATTGTTTCCTTTGGCTGCGGGCCGCGTGCCTTCGTTGATGCGCGGGCGGCCCCCCTTTTCGCTTCTCATGGGGACAGGGGCTGACACCCAGTTGATGGCTGAGCCTGGGTCTGTCCGTGAGAATGTTGTGCTGTCAAGCGGCTCCCACACCTTGAACTGTGTTGGTTGAGCCTGGTGTTACGTCTGTCAACTTAAGTGTTGTCAGCAGGGGGGCTCGAAACCTTTTGAGGCACACAGTGCGGGCTTCCCCGGCCTCGCCTTCGCCAGGCCAGGTATCATGTTGGTGCCTCCCACTCCTGAAATATTGGCAAGTGGTCGCAGCTCACATGGTTTGGGGTGGTAGTAATATCACTGCAGGGCTACGGTGTGTAGGAACCCATGGGGGCCTTACACCTTGCATGTCCGGCTGCAGAACAACTCCTTCAGCATGTTCTGGAGGGGTGTTCAGTGGGGGGGCTTTTTTCATCGGAAGCCCCCCATATCAGATCGGCCCTTTCTATCGGGGTTCCCCCTTGGGTGCGGTTGCCTCGTGGGTGTGTCAGGGTCAGGTGTTCCGACACGGAACGCGCTCCTCGCACGGTTCCGGGGTTGTCTACGCACAGCGGGGGGACCGGGCCAACTATCTACAGTTCCTGGCGGACCTGCGCCACGTGACGGCGGGTGCGTTGGGAGTGTCGTCACATATGACTACGGCAGTACCATATGTCGAGGTAGATGGAGAGAACGGTGAGGCGGGGACTTGTGTTTACACAACCCCACCCGTTTTCAGGTTTGGTACAGACCCTGTTGTCGGGGTCTCCAGCAGGGACAGCTCTGGTCAACGAGATCCAATCTCTGTGGACGAAGCAAGCCATCGTCGTGGCGTTCTCCTCCCGGTGTTCTCAGCCCGAGAAGTCGGGAGGGAGGGGTGTAAGACCCAGGCTGGATCTGTCCCATGGGAAGGTTCAGCATTTTTTGGATCGTCTCCTACCTGTTGAACACTGTCAGGTGGGGGTCTGGTTCTCCTCCATAGACCTGTAGGATGCGTATGCGCATCCCCGATCTTCCATCCTAGGGCTTACCTACGCTTCCTTTGCAGGGTTAGCGTATGAGTACCAGAGGCTGCCGTTCGGTTTTCTCTGGCTCCCCGCATCTTCACCAAGTGCGTGGAGGCCGCACTGGGGCCTCTGCGTCGTCCGGGGTTACGGAGTGTTCTGCCCTGATGACGTTCTGGTCCTTCGCGGTCAAGGTGGATCGTCAGGTCTCATACCAGGCAGGTCTCTACCAGCCTGGGGTTGCTGTAGACTGGATGTAGAGTATTCCTCTTCCCAGTCAACGGTAGGAGGGCTATGGGCATCCATCTCAGAGCGTGTTGTCAACACGCTCGGGAGGTTCCGTCCTAGGACGATTACGGCGCTGTCTCACGTCGCATTTTCACCGACGCCTCCCTCGCTGGTGATGCGTCGGGCCAACGCAGTAGGGGGCAGCTGGCAAACCATGCTGCCCGGTCTGCGCTACGTTCAATGTGTTGGTGTTGAAAGCGGTCCTTCTGGTCCACAAATGGTGTTGATCAGGACGGACGATACGACGTCAGTGTCGTGTATCGACAGACAGGGAGGAGTGCGCTCCCCCTGTCTGCACCAGGCGGCGGGCGGCTGGCTATGGGCGTCCTCCATCTGCGCGGCCTGAGGGCTCCCCACATCCCCGGCAGGGAGAATGTGGGTGCAGGTGTACTGTCGCGGGGCGGCCCTCATCCTGACGGGTGAGGATTGCGTCTGGACATGGCCAGGCAGGTCTGGGACCGATGCCGTGCCGCCAGGGATTCTTCCCCATACATCTGTTAGGTCAGTTGTTGGGACGGGTACGTTGAGGGGCGCAGGTTCTTGATCCTGATGGTGTTACCATCTGGAATGCGCATGCTCCCTCCACTGTCGCGCTTACGCGGGCAGATGACGTATGTTCCAAGTGTGGTGTTGTTCAGCCACCCTCTTGTGAAGCGTTCCTGCTTGGCGCTCCGCTTGCGCGGGCAGATGACGTGTGTTCCAAGTGTGGTGTAAGGCGGGGGGCCGGGACTCAGTCTCCTGCCCCCTGGATGCTGTCCTTAGTTACCTCCAGTCTCTCCTTGATAGACTGTCGGCTTCGACGGTGAGGGTATATGCAGCAGCTATATCCTCCTATCATGAGGGGTTTGAGGGGATGTCTTGTTCAGCCACCCTCTTGTGAAGCGTTTCCTGCTTGGCGCTCGACGCGTTAAGCCGGTGCAACGCTCCTTGGCTCCGACTTGGGATCTTCAATTGGTCTTCGGTCGGTTGTCCTTGGCCCCGTTTGAGCCGCTCGAGCAGGCGCCGTTGGGACAGCTGTCCTTCAAGACCGCGTTCCTTCTGGCTGTCACTTCCGCTAAACGCGTAGGTGAGCTCTGTGCTCTCTCGGTACGTCCAGAGTGCCTGTCTTTTCGGGCCGATTGCGGTGTCACTCTGCGACCTAATCCTGCTTTCGTGCCTAAGAATATCCGGAGTTCCTTCCGCTCCCGGGATATTGTGGTTCAGGCGTTTCGTCCTCCTCCTCACACTAGTGAGTTAGTTGCGGGCCTTCACCTGTCATGTCCAGTCCGTGCTTGGGGATTTACCTCAGCCGTACTCAGGATTTCAGGGTTACCGACCAGCTTTTTGTCTGTTACGGTGGGGCTCGTGCTGGTAAGGCACTGTCGGAGCAGCGCCTGTCCCATTGGTTGTGCGAGGGTGTTACCCTCTGCTACACGTTGGCTGGGCAGGATCCCCCTGGGGGCGTCAGGGCGCACTCCACTCGTGGGGTGGCTGCCTCTGCCGCTCTCCTGGGTGGGGCCTCGGTGGAGGCCATCTGTGCTGCAGCTTCATGGTCCTCCCCGGGCTCCTTTGTAAGGTTTTTCCTCATGGACATGACCGGGGGTTCTGTCTCCCAGGCGGTTCTGGGGTCTGTGGCCTTCCCTGCTTCCCGTCCTTTGGTCGGGTAGCAGGAGTGTATGGGTATGGGCCACAGTGTGTTGAGTCACACGTGGTTCCGCCTGTACGGTGTGTTCAAGGGGTTCTAGTTTCCCTCTTGTTCGCATTCAGGTGGAGTTGACTGCGCCCCCCCTTCATTAGGGAGGATGGGGTGACAGGGCTCCCCGCACCCCTTGATGTGGGCTTACGGGTCCTCAGGGGGTACATCTGTCGGGTCTCGCGCCCGCTCTTCCCCATTATCTCGTAAGGCTCAGAGCGGGACGCGATGCAAATACGATGTGTAGATGTAGATAACCTAGTTATATTAGTATTGGCTGAGCGTCCCGCTCTGCGCGGCCCTGAGTTCCCTCTTGAGGGATCTTTTCCTGGGACGGGTTTTGGCGAGGAAGGGTGTTTCATGACCAGAGTCATGGTTATATGGGTGGTGCCACCATAAGGGGCGGGGCCCCATACAGGTGGGGTGCATGTGTTTTTATTCGTGGGAGATACATTAAGTATCACAGGAGATAGGAGTATCTCGTAAGGCTCAGAGCGGGACGCTCAGCCAATACTAATATAACTAGGTTATCTACATAACCTATCGTTTTATACCGTTCTGCTATTTCTGAAATGCCTGGAATGTCATGGGGTTTCATTACAAATTGGTGAATATTATGTGGGCGCGGGTTTGATTGATTGATTGATTGAAAACTTTATTAACAGATTGCAGAATGGGTACAATACAGTACAGCTCAATACACACAATTGTTAAGGGGATGCAGAACAGAGAAAGACTTTTGTCTGGTTTACATCAGGGTCCCCCATTTTCAATTAATCAGGACATATATGACATACATGACATACAGATAGACAGTACTGCTAGTGCTACATCTATACATTTATTACATACCAGATTTGCAAATACAGTACTGTTTGTGATACAAAAAGAAAACTGTACATTGGAGGAGGGTGGGGTTGGGTGGGTGGGGGTTGGGTAGGAGGGATTGGGGGGGGGAACACTGTACAACTGTCCAAGCAAAACTGTACATTGGAATATTGACAACCATACTAGGTAATTTACTGTACATTGGAGGGGGTTGGGGGGGGGACACTGTACAAACAAGCACAACTGTACATTGGACTATTGACAAAACCATACTAGGTAATTTACTGTACATTGGAGGGGGTTGGGTTAGGACATTTACAGGGGCCAGTTTCGAATTGCAGTCTCCCGTAGGTGTTCTTTGAGAGTGGTTTTGAAAGTGGGTAGTGATTCACATTCCTTTACAGCTTTAGGTAGGGCGTTCCACATTGATGTGGCATAATTGCGAAACGTGTTTAGTCCCTTGTTTGAGCCGAATCTGGGTTTAACATGATTTGTGGAGCTCCCTCTGGTGTTGTGATCGTGGTATTCACTGACCTTTGGGAAGTATTTTGACCTGTACATGGGTACCGGATCTCCTCTCTGGTAAACAAGAATACCCTGAAGACTCTGGCAGGAGCATTCATTCAAGGGTACTACGACTATGCTTGCCCACCCACTTTACTCACTTTAACACACTTTATATTTATTGGTAAAGAGATTTGCACTACAGTTCATACCTCATTGCACTTTACCGAAGTCTCATCCCATTTCTGCATTGTACTGTAACTCACTGTTACACTTTTTTTTACTCTGTATTGTATATTGTACATAATGTATATTGACTGACCACTTTTTGCTTACGTACTTTTTACTTTCTATTTTATACTTTTTATCTAACACACTCCCAGGAGCTCATAACAGAAAAAAGCATTTCATAGAAAAGTATTCTGTATTTTTTTATGCCAACTAATAAAGAAACTTGAAACTTGAACTTGTGTAAGTAAAATGTGCTATATATTCAAACATTTTATTATAATCAGTATTTTATTGACACACAATCTGGACAGTGGACATAGCAATTATGTCCAGTGAAACAAACAGACACACAAATAAATGAAATTAACAAAACAAGACAATACAAAATAATTGACCGACACAGAGTTTAGAACACCGAGGCGCAGCCGAGGTGTTTTAAAACGTCAGTGAAGGTCAATTATTTTGTATTGTCTTGTTTTGTTAATTTCATTTATTTGTGTGTCTGTTTGTTTCACTGGACATAATTGCTATGTCCACTGTCCAGATTGTGTGTCAATAAAATACTGATTTGACTTATGTGACAATGACCTCGTAGCTATACATTATCCCTTACTTATTCAGCATTAATCTTAGGCAGCTATTGCCACATAAGAATGTGCCCTCTGCTTCCCCCAAGTGGCCACTAATGGCATTGTTTTCAGCGAGAAATTGGACATTTACGGTGGCCAGTTTCGAATTGCAGCCTCCCGTAGGTGCTCTTTGATCGGTTTTGAAGGTGGGTAGGGATTCAAAAATGTTTACGGCTGTCGGTAGGGCGTTCCACATTGTTGTGGCATAATTGCAAAACGTGTTTAGTCCCTTGTTTGTGCCAAATCTGGGTTGAACATGATTTGTGGAACTCCCTCTGGTGTTGTGGTCGTGGTATTCACTGACCTTTGGGAAGTATTTCAACATGTACACACCTGGGCCAGGGCCGCCTCAGGGGGTGTGCGAGCAGTGCGGTCGCACAGGGCCTCGCGGGAAGGGGGGCCTCGCAAAATAAAAAATAAAAAAAAATAAAAAAAAAATATTTTTATCTAACCTAGAGATGCAGCCAAGATGAAGAGGATGGTCGTTTGGCAGATGAACTTCGTCAACTCCACGCGGTTGTCTCCATCCTCTTGGACGTTTGGTGAGTTTTTAACCTATTCTATTAACTCTATTATATTCCCGCCGTGGACATCTCTCTCTCTCTCTCTCTCGATCTCTCTCTCTCTCTCTCTCTCTCTCTCTCTCTGGAGCTAAACTGGCCGACTAGCTGTTGTAGTACTTGTATGTAGCCGCATAGCTTGCTTCTGCGTTAGCTAATGGTTAGCGATAGCCTGGTTGACATTAGCCGTGAGAATAGCAGGGGGTTCTGGCACTCTGACTACGACATCATCTTTGACAGAAGATGTAGTCGGGCCTGCACCATGACAAGGCTCTGGCCATAGCTTATTTTTGTCCCGACAGCGAGAGGCCTTTCGTCAACGTGGAGACCTGTGTTGCGGCCTTTCGCCCTGCGTTCCTTGGTGCAGGTAAGATTAATGAAAATGTCATGACATTACCCCACTCTTCCTTCCTTCCCCTCCCGAATGTTTTGTAAATAACGATGTTTTTTTCCAGGCAAAACATATGTTACTTCACAACATTTGGAGATACGACATGTGCTGTGTGTGAATTCATTGTCTTGGTCGTTTGTGTAGCTTGGGTAGCGTTGGGCCGTTGGCCAAAGCTGTGTGTGGCCTGGTGTCAGTAGCCTACCTGGCTAGCCTTTAGCTGTCGGCCATTGGCTCCTTGCTGCTTTGATTTCTCTGGTATAGACCCTCTTCTCTTTGGATTTAAGTGTTGATCTTTGTCCTTTTGGATCTATGTATATTCATGTTGCCTTTGTGAAGTTATCTTTTCCTTCTGTTTTGTTCTTTCATTAAAAGTTGAATATCCTTTAGGGGGTCATCTTTGCTTATCTCTCTCATACATGCTCTCTCTCTAACACACATGCTCTCTCTCTCTCTCTCTCTCTCTTTCTAACACACACAGTCTGCCTATGGCGGCCTTTCTCGATGGCTAGGCTGTGCTCGCTGAGTCTGTACCTAGTCAAGGATCTTTAGTCACAGTGCTCAGGTATTCTGCCACTGTGTACTCTCTGTTTAGAGCCAAATAGCATTTCAATTTCTTTCCAATGTGTCTCTCTCTCTGTACACTGTATATTGACTGTAGAACGGGAGCTCTCTCTCGCTCTCTCTCTTGCTATATGTTGACTGTATCATGCCCAGCCTCGGGCAGCGCTATTATTTACGAATATGTTGACTGTATAAAAAAAAAAAAATAAAAAAAAAAAAATATATATATATATATATATATATATATATATATATATATATATATATTTTTTTTTTTTTGGACTGGGATTCTGTTTCCTACCGCATGTTGAATGCATGGATACTGCAGACTGAAAGAGAGAACTTGAATTACTTTTTGCTCGACTATGGACATGGACTATTGTTTTCAATTTTGGATCTGGGTATATGTTTTCCACGGACAGTTATGGCATGGACTACTTTTGTGGAGAGGCATTGTGGACAACTACAGCATGGACTATGGAGATGTGTCTTGGGCAGCCAAGGGCTCATGTTGGCCAGCTGTATGGTATGGTCAACTTGGGTGGAATTGTATTTGGAGATACATACATGGGTGACTTTAAAGAAGTAGGCTCACTGGAGCCCGGAAATCAAGTACATAACCACAATGTCGGATACGGAAGAAATATATGATTTTGAATATGATGTTGATCCTGAGACTCATGTGTTTAATGCAATTAATAATACCTGTAAATATTATACAGATGAACAGCTTAATGACATTGTTAAACCAGAAAATAGGTTTTCGTTGATACACCTAAATTGTAGAAGCCTTTATGCGAATTTCACCAAGATTAATGAATACTTAAAAACATTTAATAATAGATTTTCAGTTATAGCATTATCTGAAACGTGGTTAAAGCAGGAGAATTGTGCTGATTTTCACTTGGAGGGTTATGAGCTGTATCACCTGGATAGAAACAACAAAAGGGGAGGGGGCGTGGCCCTGTATGTGGACAGTGACTTGAAATGTAAACAAGTGCAAAGTATAGTAATCGATGACTTAATGGAAGGTATAACTGTGGAAATTGAAATGGATAAGGTGAAGAATATTGTTGTTACTTGTGTATACAGAACACCAGGGTCAAGCATAGAATCATTTAAAGACAGTTTGGAAGAGTTATTGAATGGGTTAAATGAGAGCAAAACATGTCTGATTTGTGGAGACTTTAACATTGATCTCTTAAAGCAATCTAATCACTGCACGTCAGATTTTGTGGATGCTCTATACGGCAGAGGGTTCTACCCACTGATCACAAAACCCAGTAGAGTAACCTCAACTTGTGCTACATTAATTGACAATATTTTTATAAACACTTTGGAGAACAATATTAAAAGCGGACTTGTGATAAATGATATTAGTGACCACTTACCTATATTTGTAATATATGACTGTCAAATTAAGACAAAGAAGGAAGAAAACTCCCTTAGATACACAAGGGTAAGAACTGATGACACAATAGCCAAGTTCAGGAATGATCTGGTTAATGAGGAGTGGAAAGGGGTTTATGTGGAAGAAGTAAATGCTGCATATGAGGCATTTTTGGACATTTACTTGTCGCTGTATGAAGAACACTGTCCAATGGTAGTACGGAAGCAAAAATGTAATTATAAAATAAAACCCTGGATGACAAAGGGCTTACAAAATGCAAGTAAAAAGAAAAACAAACTCTATAGAGATTTTATCAAATTAAGAACAAAAAAGGCTGAAAATCAATATAAAGCTTACAAAAATAAATTAACTACTATAATTAGAAATGCAAAGAAAGAACACTATAATAATGTCTTAAAGGAAAATATAAATAATATCAAAGAAACTTGGAAGATTTTACGAAATGTCATTGGAAGCAAAGCTGTATCTGCAGATTTACCCAATTACTTCATTAATGACAACAATACGGTTATTAAAAACGTGAATGAAGTGGTAAATGAATTTAATTCATTTTTTGTAAATGTAGGCCCAAACCTTGCTAAGAATATCCAAAGTCATAATGAAGGGAAAGCAAATAAAGACTGGACAGGGGAAAGTAAAGTGTTGCAGTCTATGTTTCTAGGACATGTGAGTGAAAGACAAATTATAGAAATAGCATTAAATTAAAAAAATAAGACATCAACTGACAGTGATGGAATTGACATGATAATTGTGAAGAAGACCATTGATTGTATAATTAACCCCCTGTGTCATATTTTTAATCTTTCCTTTCAAACAGGCACCTTTCCAGACAGAATGAAAATAGCAAAGGTTATTCCTCTATTTAAATCTGGGGACAAACACAGCTTTACCAACTACAGACCAGTGTCTTTGCTTTCACAATTTTCCAAGATTCTTGAAAAAGTGTTTGCTCATAAATTAGATAGTTTTATTGAAAAGAATAACCTGCTGAGTGAGAGTCAGTATGGATTCAGGGCAAATCGATCAACAGCCTTAGCCTTAATGAATATATATGAAGAAATAACCACAGCAGTAGATGAGAGGAATTACACAATAGGGGTGTTTATTGACTTAAAAAAAGCATTTGATACGATAGATCATCACATTTTAATTTCTAAATTACAAACATATGGTGTGAGAGGGGTGGCGATGAACTGGTTAAGTAGCTATGTTGAAAATAGACAACAATATGTACAACTCTCTGGTTACACATCTGAATGTATGAATATTGAATGTGGTGTCCCTCAAGGTTCGGTCCTGGGGCCCAAACTTTTTATTTTATATATTAATGATATATGTGAAGTGTCAAACATATTGCAATTTGTTTTATTTGCTGACGATACAAATTTCTTCAGTTCAGGAAAATACCTTAAAAAATTAGCAGATGACATTGTAAATGAAATGTGTAAACTTAAGATATGGTTTGATAACAATAAGCTATCCCTTAAATTTGGAAAAAACGAAATTTATGATATTTACTAATCGAAAGAAGGACAATGTGGCATTATGTATTGACGGAGTTAATATTGAAAGAGTATCTGAGTTAAAATTTTTGGGTGTTATGTTGGATGAGAAATTGACATGGAAGCCACATATAATGTACATAAAAAATAAGGTAGCCAAGAGTGTTTTTGTTTTGAACAAGGCAAAGAATGTGCTTGATTATAATTCTATGCGAATATTATATTGTTCACTCATCCTACCATATTTGAGTTACTGTGTGGAAGTGTGGGGTAACACGTATGAAAGCAACATAAAGCCATTATTTATATTACAGAAGAGAGCAGTAAGAATAGTTCACAATGTAGATTCAAGAGAACATACCAACGAATTATTTATTAAATCCAGACTATTGAAACTTAAAGAGTTAGCTGAAATACAGACTTTATTAGTTTTGTTTAGAGCAAAATGCAGAGTATTACCAGCAAATATACAGAGGTTGTTCGTTCCCTGTCCAGATGACAGCAGAAGGAAATTAAATTTTAAACACCAATTTGCACGAACAACCTTAAAACAAAGGTGCACCTCAGTTATAGGTATCAAACTATGGAACTCTTTGCAGAACGATGAAAAGAGTTCCAATAATATATTTCACTTCAAAAGGTTGTGCAAAGAAAAGATACATAGACAGTATAGCACAGTTTAGTATAATATTGCAGTTTAGCGTGTCAGGATGACGTAGCATAGAGTTGTAGTGTAGGCCAGTATGAGTATAGTAATATAGTATATAGCAGCGTAACATAGAATAATAATATATTAAAATATTGTATAATACTGTACCAATATGGTGTAGAATAAATAGTATGATTTAGTTATATTATAATAAAATAGAAATGAGATAGTATATAGAAGTATAATACATTATATAAGTGTGTGTGTGTGGGGGTGTGTGTGTGTAAATGAATTAACCTAAATATGTAGTTTGACTGATGGATAGACAAAATGGGTTTATTTATGTTGATTTAATTTGGTTGTGTTGATGTTAAATTTTTATTTATTTTTTGCAAAATGGGTATATTCTGTTTGGTTTTACACAATATGTCTATCGGTGTGTTGTACGTGTGTAGGGGCAGGTATATATAAGATTTTGTCTTCTTCCTGTTCCTTTCGGCCATGGTATTTTTTTGTGAATTATGTGAATATGTACTGTTGGACTGTGGTGATTCCATGTACGAATAAATAAATGATGATGATGATGATGATGATGATGATACATGCTCTCTCTCTAACACACATGCTCTCTCTCTCTCTCTCTTTCTAACACACACAGTCTGCCTATGGCGGCCTTTCTCGATGGCTAGGTTGTGCTCGCTGAGTCTGTACCTAGTCAAGGATCTTTAGTCACAGTGCTCAGGTATTCTGCCACTGTGTACTCTCTGTTTAGGGCCAAATAGCATTTCAATTTCTTTCCAATGTGTCTCTCTCTCTGTACACTGTAGAACGGGAGCTCTCTCTCGCTCTCTCTCTTGCTATATGTTGACTGTATCATGCCCAGCCTCGGGCAGCGCTATTATTTACGAATATGTTGACTGTATTAAAAAAAAAAAAAAAAAAAAAAAAAAAATATATATATATATATATATTTTTTTACCTTTGGGGGGGGGGGGGGGGGGGGGGGCCTTGCGTTTAAATCTCGCACAGGGCCTCGCATTTCTCCCAGGCGGCCCTGTGGGTACCTTAGTGGTGTAGTAGTGTATCTTGTAGACCAGGCCCATTGCAAGTTGCTGTACTCTGTCGTCTACTCTAAGCCATCCTAGATTGTCAAAATGGGCAGGGGTGAGGTGGGTTTTAGGAGTAAGGTCGAACCAGTAGTCTGACCAGTTTGTTTTGTGATGTTTGTAATCTTGTTTTAGTGCCTTTGAGGTGCTTTGGTACCATGAGGTGCAAGCATAGTCGTAGTACCCTTGAATGAGTGCTCCTGAATCGGTATTCTTGTTTACCAGAGAGGAGATCTGGTACAAGTTCAAGTTCAAGTTCTTTAATAGTTGTCATACAGAAGTACAGAATACTTTCATACAAAATGCTTCTTACTTTTACGCTCCAGAGACTGTGCTAGACAGGAATCAGGAATCTAGTTCGTTGGTTGACTTTTTTTTATTACATTGGATGCCAATATTTGCCTCTAGGATGGAACCCAGGTATGTAATTTCATCTTTCCTTGTGACAATATTGTCACCCACTGTATGTTTAATGAAACAAACTCCTAACTCTAAACACCTAGAGTCAAAACTTGTTATATTTATCTTCCAGTCACATCAGCTTGGGAGGCAGACCTTGGACCACACATTTCAGAAGATGCCAACGAGGATTCATACAAGTTCAATTAACTCGAGAATGCAATTTATTCAGTTTAAGAGAATAGACTGCGTTACTCCAAAGCCAAACTGAACAGAATATATGTGGAAGAAACATTAGTATGTACATTCTGGTTTTGTGCGAAGATTACTACTTTCTGGGCTGATATTTTCGATTGGTATGCCAAAATATACGATGTTGAGATTACACCTGGCGCAGAAAAGGCATTGTTTGCTTGCTCTGCGGCTTCTATTAACATGCCATATCCACTACAACAGACCTCCATCTTTGGCATGTTGGTTGCTAAGAGGATAATATTAGAAGAGTGGAAAACGAACCACCTCCAATGTAGTTTCATGTGAATCCTTCACCATGATATATATATGGATTATTGAGTGACCATCAATATGGTTTTAGGAGCAATAGATCAACATCCTTAGCAGTGATAGATTTTGTGGAAAATATATCAACAGCAATTAATGAAAAACAACCCTCAATAGGTGTATTTATTGACTTACGTAAAAGCATTTGACACAATTGATCATTCCCTGCTTTTACAAAAAATGGAACGGTATGGAATAAGAGGTGGTTAAGAAGTTATTTAAATAATAGGTTTCAATTAGTGCTGTCAGGCGATTAAAAAAATGTATCTAATAAATTACAGGATTTGTAATTAATTAATCTAATTAATCGCATTTTAATCGCATAACCATTTTAGGACTGATATTCTATATTCTATAATCATATTTCAAATTGCATGTGTCCGGATGGCAGAATTCAGTACTGTATCTACAAAACCTTCTGTTTAACTCATTCAACGCCAGTCACGATGATAGTCGGGTTAACTCGCCATCGCTTGAGTGCCAATCACGAGTATAGTCAGGTTTTAATCGTTATATTTATTTTCAAAAAAAAAGTCCGGTCCGGGTTTTGCTTCTCGGGCATGCAGTATCGTTGTACCACGTTGACTGGGGTAACTGGGAGCAGCGTGGATTATGTGTTTTGGACTATAACGTTGGATCAATGGACACGATAGATATTTGGAATGGCGATCAGGAATTGGATTAATCTTTTTGCAGAACATCTGATGTGAGGTAAGGACTCTATGTTACCAGTCTTGGGTTAATCAGATGTTTTTTTCATAGCGATCACACTGTGTGTGTGTGTGTGTGTGTGTGCGCGTGCCGTTGGCACTGAGCAAGGCACGGATAAGCGATTTTTCAGCCTGCTTTAGTATCGTGCATAAGGACACATATACTATCGATAATCTAGCGTTTATTTGAAAACGATTCATAAATCAGCCAAAAAATGACAACGTGTTTTGTGTATTCCACTAAAGGGCTATTATTGCGTATTTCTCTGGAATTACTAGAAATCTCCAAAACTATACTCGTATTCAAAACGGTATAAAACGAAAATGTACAGATGAAAAAACAATCAGTTTCATACATGTTGACTGCAAGCAAGTCATTGATAAGCAACGGGTGTATTAGACCCATAGCCATAATTTAAGATATATTTTAACCACTCGCAAATTCCCCCGTCCTCCCATTGATTAAAGCGCTAGCGTACTAGCCCTAATTTGGTCATATAGGCCCGGCGCAGAATGAGTTAATCATCTTCCATTTATTCATTTGCTTAGATTTTTCAGGTCTGGTGAATTTTAGCATGGTGTTATTCACAGTCAAATATTTAAAAAAAAATTTATCGATATTCTCATTTGGTTCATTAGAATTTACTCAAGCCTAGTAACAGACACAGTATTTCTGACACTGGGAATACATTCCCTGAGATCCATAGATGTCCCTAGAATCAGATACCAAGAACATGCAAATGGACCATATTAAAAAAAAAATCTGTAAATGTGTAGTCTACGTTCTTATTGAATGAATGAGATAAAAGAATATAAAAAAAAATATCTTTAATTCTTAAAAAAGAATTTATAATATATTTAAAAAAAATATATATATATTTTTAATACATCGAGTTAATTTTCATAACGCGATAATTTGCTGTGTAATTAATTAATCTAATTAACACGATAAACTGACAGCCCTAGTTTCAATATGTAAACATTAATAATACAGAATCTTGGAAGAGTAACTTGTGGTGTTCCACAGGGTTCCGTATTGGGACCCAAGTTATTTATACTTTATTTAAATTATATTTTTACAGTATCGAATATTTTGAAAATTGTTACGTTTGCTGATGATACTAATTTACTTTGTTCAGGGGAGGACATAAAATAATTATTGAAAACCGTAGAAAGGGAATCAATAACGTTAAAGAAATGGTTTGATAGGAATAAGTTGTCTCTTAATGAAAACAAAACAAAATTTATGGCATTTGGTGGTGTTCCTACAGACTGTGAAATTAAACTGAATTGAAATGGAACTGAAATTGAAAGAGTATATGAAACAAAATTCTTAGGTCGCTTTCACACAGGGGCTGTTTGGTCCGGACTTTCGGACCAGAATTCGATAGTCCGGTTTTTCGGGTCTATGTGAATGCGCGTCGAACTCGGTCCGCGGACCAAGCAGGCGAACTCTAGTCCGCCTGAAAACGTAGGTCTCGGTTCGGCTTCAGCGGACCAAACGCGAACCAAATATAGGAAGTGATTATTATTACCACTGCTTGCAGCACTCACTGCAAAACAAGCACACTGCATCTAATCTCTCTATCTATCTATCTATCTATCTATCTATCTATCTATCTATCTATCTATCTATCTATCTATCTATCTATCTATCTATCTATCTATCTATCTATCTATCTATCTATCTATCTATCTATCTATCTATCTATCTATCTATCTATCTATCTATCTATCTATCTATCTATCTATCTATCTATCTATCTATCTATCTATCTATCTATCTATCTATCTATCTATCTATCTATCTATATATCTAACTGTGCATCTTGGGAAGAAGGAAGAAAAACGCGGCTTATTATTATTACCGAGGCGCACGGCATTAATAATGGATCAATGCCACGTCAATACTATTATTATTATTATATTATTATTATTGGTCTACAAGTTGTTTAGCGAGAGGATGGTGGTAATGTGCTTCAATAGAACAATGGATCAATGCCATGTCAAAACTCGCTCCGCTGATCTGGAGAGGGCTCGCAGACAGTCCACACACAAACACACACACGCGCGCGCACACATGGGCTTGTAGCCACACACACATTTCCACTGTCCAATAGACAAGCGCCCTTTTCGACCGCGTGACATTGTTCAGAAGGTCTCGGTGCGCAGACAGATTTCTCTATGTGAACGCAGGCGAACCAAATGAAGAATGCAACAATGTTGCAACTTCACCCCCAGAACCGCACCGAGTCCTCCAAAACTATATGTGAAAGCGACCTTAGGTGTGATTATAGATCACAAACTCTGCTGGAAGCCATATACAATATATCAAAGGTAAATTAGCCAAATTCTGTACAAAACAAGGGAGCTGTTACTGTAAATCAGAAATGTTTGCATATATTGTATTTTTCACTTGTTGTGCCATACATGTAATATTGTGTTGAGGTCTGGGGGAATGTTTATAAAACAAATATAGATCCCATTATTAAACTACAGAAAAGAGCTAATAGAATAATAAACAAAGCTAGTTACCTTGAATCGACAAATCCATTATTCATAAAGTCCTGCACATTAAAATGTGTAGATATGGTGTACATAAAAACCTTGGACATTTTCGTGCTAAGAGTAAAAGCCTACCAGTTTGTATTCAATGTCTCTTTCAACCAAGAGAAGGAAAGTATAATTTAAGAGGGTTGTGTATTCTTAAAGGGGACATGCATTGCTATTCCTAGCACTATTTGAGCAACTTTACACAATTCCTGTGAGTCTATTGAAGACATCTGTACGTTTTTTTCAAAAAAATGCATTGTTTTATATTTCTAATCAAGTACTCAAAACCATAATTTTTCAGCCTCAGGATTTCAGGCTGTTATGGCCTGGCTCCGCCCATAAGCACTTTGAGTGACAGTCAGTCCACACAGTCTGCGACTGGTAGACAGAGAGAGATAGAGAGAGAGAGAGGGATGGGGTGGGAGAGAGAGAGAGAGAGTTAGAGAGAGAGTTAGAGAGAGAGAGAGAGAGTTAGAGAGCGAGAGCGAGAGAAAAAAAAGACAGGCCGTTATTGATAAGGCCCCCTCTCTCCCTCCCTCTCTCTTCCTTTATTTTTTTCTTTCTTTCACTCTCTCCCTCTCCCGTTCGGGTGTGCCGCGTAACATGTAAAAAGGTAAGAACTAATGTAAAAGCTAGATGTGTTTCAATTTTGGGAGTTAAATTATGGAATAGCCTTAGTGATGGGTTGAAGTTGTGTACTTCTCAGGGGAGATTTAAAAAAGCCTTAAGATAAAATAATTCAGGAGTACAGTTGAGTAAAACATCAAACATTATAATATAATTATATCTTGCAGCATATTTTAAGTTTTTCTTTCTTATATTAAAATATATTTAGTTTAAGAATTTGTAAAGGATAGGCAAAAATAAGCATGTGCTTCAGCCTATTCCTTTTTTTCGGTCGTTGATTTTGGATTTTGTGTGAGCTTGCCTTGAATATGTACATTTGTGATTTAAATTTTTTTTTGCAAGTCCACACAGGTGTGTTTGATTTGTCTGTAAACAAGACCGTAAAAAATAAACTTCATTCATATATAGACTGGCTGTTTTTGTGATTTGGATGATAGTGTTTTTCCCTTCTTTTTGTTTCTTTTAACATGTGTCCATATAGGGGCGGCTAGGTGGCGCAGTGGGCAAGGCGCTCGCCACCAACGCAGGAGATGCTGGGTTCGAGCCCAGCCCTTGGCGTTGCTACCAGCCTGGCTGGTCGTTCATACTAATACAATTGGCAGTATTAGGGGGTGGGAAGCTGGTGGGTGGGGATCGGACGTTGTGGACAGCGACTCCTACAGGTCGGTTGGTGCGCCTGCGCAGTAGAATCAGGAAGCGACGAGGGCGGCGTGTCCCTCCCACGCAGACCCTCGCCGCTGAGAGATCGCGCTGTGCAGGTGAAAAGATGCGACGGCTGCCTCCTCAAGTACCGGAGGGGACACGTGATGCAAGGCTTCGTCCACATTGCAGCCGGCTTGTGGGAGGCATGGCCTAACAACGTTCGAGACAGGGGAGGGTAGAATTGGACAATACGAAATTGGGGACGGGAGAAAAATAGGAAAAAATGGGGAGAAAAAGTAGATCAAAAAAAATAAATACATGTGTCCATATAGTAGAGGCAGCTCATTAGTATTTTATGTTATTCTAATTATGGCCCTTGTATTACATAATAGGAGCATATATATTAGTCATATTACTTATGGGGCACTGCCTGCATTCTCAGAGCTGACTCAGTGACACCAGTCAGATAGGAAGTGTTCCCTATAGACCTGTTCGCTGTATACAAACATAGCGTGTTCGAACCAATCAGCAACACCAACTGAGTCACGTGACTAAGTTGCCTCCTACCTGCGCGAGCTGCTGTGCTAAAACAGTACAAAGGGGCTCTATGGAGAAACCATGGCACTCCCCTGACTAAAAGTAGTTTCAAACAACATTTTTGTAAAATCAGCATGGCTGAGTATGAGTCTTTCACCTTTTACATATCTAGCATGGACTGATTGTTTAGATCGCTAGCATGGCTAACAAATGCAAATATATTGTAGTCTGCAGCCTGCCCCATTGTTCTGACCAGGATTACGTTCATCTTGCCCCCTTGATGCGCGTGCACACCGAGTCTGACGTATACAGCGAACAGGTATATGTGTCAGACTGGTATAAGCGAACAGGTATATACGTCAGACAGGTATAAGCAAGCAGTTTTTTTTATGAATATCTGTGGTCTGGTTGCGGTGACGACATGGGGATGTGGCTCATTATAGTTGGGAATTGTTGTTCTGCACATGTATCGCTACCCAACCTGCTCACACCTGAGACGATGGCCTGGCTGCTGATCAACACACACATACACACAGAGGACAGATTATTTGGCGTCCTGAGGTAAGAGACAAGACAGACAGGTGTATCTTTCTCTGTAGTTCACCTGGTCATCCACTAGGGGGCGACATAGACAGTTGGGGTGCTTTCACACCTAGCTCGTTTGGAGCCGTTGTTTCTAAACCTGGAGCGTTTACCCCCCCGCCCTGAATGAATGAATGAAAAACTTTATTAACAGATTGCAGAATGGGTACAGTACAGTACAGCTCAATACATACAATTGTTAAGGGGATGCAGACCAGAGAAAGACTTTCGTCTTGTTTACATCAGGGTCCCCCATTTTCAATTCATCGTAACATATATGACATACAGATAGACAGTACTGCTACATCTATACATTTATGACATACCAGATTTGCAATTACAGTACTGTTTGTGATACAAAAAGAGTCCAGAAAGAAAAGAGTATATACATTAGGCGTAGAAACTTTACATTGGATTGGGTAGGTGGGGGTGGGGGGGGACTGTACATTGGAGGTGGTTGGGTGGGTGGGGTTGGGTAGGAGGGGTGGGTGGGGGACACTGTACAACTGTACAAACAACACTGTACATTGGATTATTGACAAGACCATACTTGGTAATTTACTGTACATTGGAGGGGGTTGTGTTCGGACATTTACAGGGGCCAGTTTCGAGTTGCAGTCTCCCTTAGGTGTTTTTTGAGAGTGTTTTTGAAAGTGGGTAGTGATTCACATTCCTTTACAGCTTTGGGTAGGGCGTTCCACATTGATGTGGCATAATTGTGAAACGTGTTTAGTCCCTTGTTTGAGCCGAATCTGGGTTTAACATGATTTGTGGAGCTCCCTCTGGTGTTGTGATCGTGGTATTCACTGCCCTCCCCCCAAGATTGGTTTGTTTGGGTATGTGAACACAGCAATCGCACTCGGTGCGGAACAAAACAAGCAGACCGAGACCGCCTAGAGAGGGTGGTCTTGGCACGCTTCTAATCGAACCCTGGAGCGGTTCGTTTGCAGTGAGAATGCAATCGACTCAACAAACCGAAACAACTCACTTGCTGTACTGTATACATGTTGCACGATGGGACGCTTTGTAAAAATAAAATAACAAATGCACGACATGACAAAAGGAAGACACACACACAGACAAGCTATGCATAGCTAGCTAGCTAACGTTAGGCTAACGTTAGTTGAAATTGTCCTATGGCTTATGAAAAATAGCAATATGATTATAAACATTAAAACATGCCTAGGCTTATATATCACCTAACCAAGCTTACCTGGTGAGTCTTTGGAGGATAAATTGTTGGGTGAATATGTCGTTGTATGCGTTCATCAGAGTGTATCTTCTCCTACAAAGGTGTCGACGTGAGGCAGCGCGTCTTCTAATCAGATGCATCAATACATTGTTTTCCAGTCGTAGCCTTGATGCTCGCTGAAACTGAACATTTTGTTCATAGACTGAACACGGTCAAGTCAAGAGTTTTATTTGTCCGCAATGATGTGCATAATACAATAGTAATAACATATAATAGAATCCAATAGAACGACATTGTGCAATAAAACAAGTAAACAGAGTAGGGCATATCAGTATATGTACATAAGTTATTTACAGAGCATGGTAGGACATGCTAGGTCCTGTGGTAGTGCAATACACTGTTAGCTACGGATGAGGCACTGGGTCTTTATGTACATGCTATATTATACAATCTCAAGTTATACTATACTATTCCTTAAAGTGACCTTTCCTTAGTGGCCATAAGTGTGGGCGTGTGCAGCATGAGTGTGTGCTTGCTCATGTTAAAGTGGCTGCTAGTGTGTAAGCGTGTACAGTGTGTGTGCCGTGTGTGTGCTTGTGTGTGGAGAGTTCAGTGTTCAAGACTCTGATGGCCTGGGGGAAGAAGCTGAGCCGAAGACTCTCTGTCCTAGTAGCTGGTATACGCAGGCGTCTGCCTGACCTCTGCAGCATGAACAGGCTGTTGTTGGGGTGGTGAGGGTCTTTCATTATTCTGCAGGCTCTGGATTTGCACCTCTTGTTGTATAGAACCTGCAGGGGTGGTAGTGCAATACCCGTGGTACGCTCGGCTGAGCGGACCACTCTCTGTAGGGCCTTCTTGTCCTGTGCCGTGCTGTTTCCATACCAGGCAGTGATGTTTCCAGTCAAGATGCTCTCTACAGCTCCGGAGTAGAAGGACTGGAGTATCTTCCCAGATACTCTGAACTTCCTTAACTGTCTCAGGTGGTAGAGGCGCTGCTTCGCCTTTTTTTCGACTGAGTCTATGTGTGTTGTCCATGTCAGATCCTCTGAGATGTGGACCCCCAGGTACTTAAAGCTGCTCACCCTGTCCACGGTAGCCCTGTTTATCCTCAGTGGTGTGTGTGTCTCCTGCTGTCCTCTCCTATAATCCACGATCAGCTCCTTGGTTTTACCAATGTTCAGGAGCAGGCTGTTGTCCTGGCACCAGCGTTCCAGTACCTCAACATCCTCCCGGTAGGCCTTCTCGTCGTTGTCCGAGATGTTTCTTTTAACATGTGTCCATATAGGGGCGGCTAGGTGGCGCACTGGGAAAGGCGCTCGCCACCAACGCAGGAGATGCTGGGTTCGAGCCCAGCTCTTGGAGTTGCTACCAGCCTGGCTGGTCGTTCATACTAATACAATTGGCAGTATTAGGGGGTGGGAAGCTGGTGGGTGGGCATCGGACGTTGTGGACAGCGACTCCTACAGGTCGGTTGGTGCGCCTGCGCAGTAGAATCAGGAAGCGACGAGGGCGGCGTGTCCCTCCCACGCAGACCCTTGCCGCTGAGAGATCGCGCTGTTGGGGTGGTGAGGGTCTTTCATTATTCTGCAGGCTCTGGATTTGCACCTCTTGTTGTATAGAACCTGCAGGGGTGGTAGTGCAATACCCGTGGTACGTCGTTGTCCGAGATCAACGTGTGTCGTCCGCAAACTTCACTATGGAGTTGGAGCTGAACTTGGCCACACAGTCGTGTGTGTATAGTGAGTACAGCAGGGGGCTCAGAACACAGCCCTGGGGGGACCCGATGCTCAGGGTGATGGTGTTGGAGGTCTGACCCCCCACCCTGACCGCCTGGGGCCTTTCGCTCAGAAAGTCCAGTATCCAGGCGCTCAGAGCGGAGCTCAGACCCAGCTCGATCAGCTTGTCCACTAGTCTGGTGGGGACTATGGTGTTGAACGCTGAGCTGTAGTCAATGAACAACAGTCTCACATAGCCACCCTTCTGGCGGTCAAGGTGAGAGAGGGTGCTGTGCAGTACTTGGGAGACCGCATCATCAGTGGACCTGTTTGGCCTGTATGCAAATTGCATAGGGTCCATATCACTGGGGAGGGAGGCACAAATGTGATCCTTGACCAGCCTCTCGAAACATTTCATGGCCACAGAGGTGAGTGCCACCGGTCTGTAGTCATTGAGATATGTTGGGGAGGGTTTCTTTGGTACAGGGATGATGGTAGACTCCGCCAGGGATCGATTAAATATGGCGGTGAACACAGGGGCTAGCTGGTTAGCACAGGACTTAAAGGCCAACTTGCAGGTTAAACCCTACTCTGCAATTATGGGTAGTTTACATCATTGGTATCTAATTTAATTATTATTTTTTTCCATTTGACGCCGGAAATGCCACTCAGAAAGGGTTAAAAAGGTCCACGCACGAATAACATGCACGGAGCGAATCAAAAAGCTTATCAGACGCGAGCACGGCCGTGACGTCACTTCAGGCAACTTATGCCCGTCCGGGTCATAGAAGTACTACTGGGTACTGGCTATATGGCTATATGGCTCCTGCTAACGTTAGCATTATGTCTACTGTCGTGAACCATTTAAAAAAAATCGGGCCATGCAAAAGAGTTTGGGGAATGAGTAAAATGTGCAGGTCCTCTTCTCAGACCTGTGCACTGCACACACATCATGCCGGCTAGCAAGCTACACATCCCGGCATGTTGATACGATAGTAGCCCCTTTAGCCCCACTCGGTGCATCAGTCACGATAGCTATGAGCTAACTAACGTTACAAGCTCAAACACCTTATAGACCACTACACTTCCGCGTTACATTGAAATCAAGGAGGAGATTGCGGGGGGGTCAAATGAATGGATGTGGACGAGAGCCGTGATGGAAGTGGTTGCCGATACGGCTGTGGGGGTGCTAGAGACATGATCGAATAGACGTTTATGCGCCTCGCTCTCCTGAACACGGCGTGACCCATAACTAATCGATCAGAACTAAATCGGCAGAGTAAAAGCCCATTTTAAAGCACATATTCCGCATGGACATGCGCAGAGTGCCCATGGAGTCTGGACGACGCGCGATGACGCTCGAATGAATGTGGACTGTTCTATCAGAGGGGGGAGCTTCGGTGGCCAGCCGAACAGGATAATGAAAAAATGATCCCACTAAATGGCCAGACGCGTCTTATGGCGACATCTACAATTACCTCATTGAGTCTCCAGGTAGACTAATGTTTATATAATTTAAGTGCAGCGGTCTGTAGCCACTTACATGACCATCGAAGCTCCCCCCTCTGATGGAACAGTCCACATTCATTCGAGCGTCATCTCGCGTCGTCCAGACTCCATGGGCACTCTGCGCATGTCCATGCGGATATGTGCTTTAAAATGGGCTTTTTCTCTGCCGATTTAGTTCTGATCGATTAGTTATGGGTCACGCCGTGTTCAGGAGAGCGAGGCGCATAAACGTCTATTCGATCATGTCTCTAGCACCCCCACAGCCGTATCGGCAACCACTTACATCACGGCTCTCGTCCACATTCATTCATTTGACCCCCCCGCAATCTCCTCCCTGATTTCAGAATCCCGGAAGTGTTACGGTGGTCTATAACTACTACTATTGTCGTGTCCATAAGTTCCCTGGCAGAATACTTGTGAGGACAAAGGTATACAAAGAGGAGAGAACCATTTTAAATCGGGCATTGTTATGAGTTTCGAGAATTCTGGCTACCAAGCTAAGCTACGTTAGCTAACTTAGCTAGCTACTAACGTTATATACACAATATGTACAACGACACAATGATTTACATTATTACAAATATGGTAACGTGGTTGTGGCTTTTACAAATAATGGTTCGCTTTAGAGATGAATGGCTATGATCACGGAGCAATAGTGTTAGTGAAACAGATACATTTTCATTCATCACTCCTCGGTAGTAGCAAGGCTCTCTGCTTCTGCCACTAGCTGTGTGTGAGTCTCAGAGCCCCTCGCTGCCCTACACCTGACGTGACGTCAGCATTAAGATGACACATGCACGTTATTGATCCATGCATTAAAATATGCATAGGCGTGGAGCTTGAGGTTTGGTCGACAAAATGTTTGA
This sequence comes from Notolepis coatsorum, assembly GCF_963971535.1. Classification (NCBI taxonomy): domain Eukaryota; kingdom Metazoa; phylum Chordata; class Actinopteri; order Aulopiformes; family Paralepididae; genus Notolepis; species Notolepis coatsorum. Next base: position 3,853,228 of record NC_140166.1, on the reverse strand, counting down.
TAAAAACGCTAAAACTGGGTCAATTTCGAAAATGTTTCCCCCCCTCTTCATGAAAGTCAGCGTTGGCCTAGTCACATTGTTTATTGAACAAAAATACAACCTGCAAGTTGGCCTTTAACACTTTGAATGCCACCCACGAGTTTTCTCGTGTTATTACCCCCCGGGTTGAATGCCCACTCACGAGAATATTCGTTTTATTCGTTTTTTCTTTTTATTAGCGATCTGAAATCATATTGCATCAAGCGAGCCTACCGTTGGAGATCCAGTCACCCCAGGCGCTCCGATGTGAAAAAAGCGCCCCCTATCGTCTCCCAGATGGTAAATCAGCCTTTTGGATTGGACTCAATGAAAGTGAATGGGAGAAAGGATTTCTGACTCCACATTTTACGTCTCACTCACGCAGCCGGCATCGACCGGCATCACTCCAGAGCCTGAAGAGCAGCGGGGATTATGTGTTCTACTGTATACACGCGTTTATTAGATTTTGGGCACTTTTGGGAAAATGAATTTATCAAAAATAAAATTGCATAAAACCTTAAATGATCAATTAAGCTTTATAGTCATTTTGTCAGGAATCATAATATGAACATTGTTGTAAACATCACTTTATGGAATTTAATATATTTAACACTTTTCCTAGAATGTCAGAGAACATTGTCATTACCATCACGTTACCAAATAACTCTTTAAAACGTAAGATTTTTTTTTAAATGTGTGCTTTTAAGGCATTTATGTAACATTATACCTTACTTCTGATGAATGAATGAATGAATGAAAACTTTATTTAACAGATTGCAGAATGGGTACAATACAGTACGGCTCAATACATACAATTGTTAAGGGGATGCAGACCTGAGAAAGACGTTTGTCTTGTTTCCATCAGGGTCCCCCATGATGTATTAGTGGTTTGAAATATTTTACTTGAATTTAAACATGCTTTAGATCTTTAGATATGCAGCCTTTTAAATATATTGCTAGATCCTGTCAAGAAAGATACAATTGCTACAACAGGTCCATTATGCTTGTTTTTCATACATAAAATATTAAGGGAGGGCTTGTAATATAGGAAAACATGTAGGAAAATGTCAGATTTAAACTATTTGTTACAAATTTGTTAAGAAATACGTCATGTGTTGGTAATGACGTACTGTTGTGGTAATGACTAAATGTGATGGGAATGACATTTAGATAGATTTATTTTAATTCATTCATGGATACAGTAACACAACATCAGAATCATAGGTATTGTACCATCAACAACTGGATACAGGATAGGAACATCTAAGAAACCATCTAAAAAACACTGACAACCTTTATGGTTTCAAACAACATACTTTAACAGTAGAAGAGGTTTGTTCTTTTAACATGCCTACACATCTTCTTCTCCATGAGGGAGCATACTTGTTTCCAGACAGAGGCATTGAGCATCATATGTCTTTTAGTAATCGGTTGGGGCTCTGGGACAAGGCCCAGCACATTTTCCATTCTATACCATATTATGTCGTCTCTCTGTGGCCAGAAGAAACGATTTTCCCCAATCGGACTCATTGTTTTGACCATAACAGAACTGTCTGAATCCACATCTTGGATACCACCGGGATAAGCATCTCCATCGTACAGCAACACACACCAGTGTCCTTTCTGTCCTCCAGTGATGTCATCGTACAGCACCACACACCAGTGTCCTTTCTGTCCTCCAGTGATGTCATCGTACAGCACCACACACCAGTGTCCTTTCTGTCCTCCAGTGATGTCATCGTACAGCACCACACACCAGTGTCCTTTCTGTCCTCCAGTGATGTCATCGTACAGCACCACACACCAGTGTCCTTTCTGTCCTCCAAGTCAAGTCAAGAGTTTTATTTGTCACGGCATACAAGTATACAATGAAATGCGGGTGGTCTTGCCCGCAACGATGTGTAATAGATTCAGATTCAGAGTTTTATTTGCCACATGGAATCATACACTCAGAGTTTCTTCATTACACAATCATAAATAACATTCCATGGACAAAAGGAGCAGGAAGAAGAATAAATCTTATAAATACCTGCCCCTTATTCCTAAACTAAAAAAAAGTATTTTCTTAATGGTCGGTGTACAACCTAATTTATACAAATAATAATTTATACCATTATACAGAAACTCACAATCCACAGTTAAACAAAGAAAAAATTAAATAATAATAATAAAGAATAAGAATAAAAGATAAAAAAAAGAAAAGAAAATATCTCACTATTCAGATCACATTTGATTTTCATACTGACTAAATATTTCTTTTTTATAATTTATTTTGAATTGATAAACACTTTTACATCCCTTAAGCTCGCTATGGAGAGAATTCCACAACTTTACACCAATAACTGAAGGACACATCTGTTTAAGTGTGGTACGTGCAAACTGATGTTTAAAATTGTATTTTCTCCTACTAAACTCACTTTCTAAATGAAAAAGATTTTGTAGTTTTTCTGGCAGTGTATTATTTCTTGCCCTAAACATAATTAACATTGTTTGAAACTTAACCATGTCTTCAAGTTTAATTATTCTAGATTTAATAAATAATGTATTTGTGTGTTCTCGATAACTCACTTTATGTGTGATTCTTATGGCCCTCTTATATAATGGTTTTATATTGGTCCCATAAGTATTCCCCCATACTTCAATACAATAACTGATATAAGGTGAGATGAGTGAACAGTAGAGTGTTCTCATTGCCTCATACTCTAACACATCCTTTACTTTATTCATAACAAAAATACTCTTGGACATCTTTTTTTTAACGTGTGCTATGTGCGATTTCCATGTTAATTTATCATCCATAATCACACCAAGAAAACGAAATGCATTAACTCTCTCTATATCAACTCCATCTATTGTCAGTACTATATTTTCATCTAGTTTTCGATTGCCAAAAATCTTTAATTTAGTTTTTTTCAGATTCAGTGATAGCTTATTTACATCAAACCATTTCTTTAGCTTTGTCATTTCATACACAATATATTCTGCTAGTTCCTTTAAATTATTTCCAGAGCAAAAAAAATTGGTATCATCAGCAAACAAGACAAACTGTAATAGTTTTGAAACATCACAAATATCATTAATATATAAAAGAAAGAGTTTGGGCCCCAAAACCGAACCTTGCGGTACCCCACATTCAATTTTCATGAGCTCAGATTTGACATCTGCCAACTGCACATATTGTTGCCTATTGTGGAGATAACTACTCAACCATTCTAGAACCACTCCTCTCACACCATATGTGCGTAATTTAGAAATTAGAATATTATGATCTAAGGTATCAAATGCCTTTTTTAAATCAATAAACACCCCTATTGTTAATTTCCTTTGATCTGTTGCTGTTATTTCTTCAATAATATTCATTAAGGCAGTCGCTGTTGATCTGTTTTGCCTAAAGCCATACTGGCTTTCGCTCAGCAGTTTGTTCTTTTCCACAAAACCATCTAACTTATGCGAAAACAGTTTTTCAAGCACTTTCGAGAACTGTGAGAGCAATGACACTGGTCTATAGTTAGTGAAGCTGTGCTTATCTCCCACTTTGTAAAGTGGGATCACTTTTGCTACCTTCATCCTGTCTGGAAAAATACCTGTCTGAAAAGAAAGATTACAAATATAACAGAGAGGTTTGATCATACAATCAATTGTCTTCTTCACTATAATCATATATCTATCCCATCACTGTCAATGGATGTCTTATTTTTTGACTTTGATACAATGGACATGATTTCTGCTTCACTGACATTTCCCAAAAACATAGACTGCAGTACTTTACCATCTCCTCTCCATCCTTCCTGTAATGGTTCATCGTGTTTTTGAATGGCATCTGCCAGATTTGGCCCCACATTTACAAAAAAATAGTTGAATTCATTAACCACCTCATTCATGTTTTTTATAGTCTTACTATTACTAATGAAATGTCTAGGCATTTTTATGGACGCTGATTTATTTCCCATTACCTTATTTAGAATGTCCCATGTGCCCTTTATATTATTTTTATTTTCGCCTAACAATCTATTGTAATAATCTTTCTTAGCCCGTCTCATAATTAATACTAACTTATTCTTATACACTTTGTATTTAGTTTCAGCAGTCTTTTTTCTACATTTGATAAAATCTCTATATAGTTTGTTTTTCTTTTTACATGCATTCTCTAACCCCCTCGTTATCCATGGTTTTCTATTGTCATTACTTTTTTGTTTATGTTGAACCATTGGGCAGTGCCTATCGTAAAGTGTCCGATAGATATTCAAAAAAGTATTGTAAGCAGCATTGACGTCTTCTACATAGACCCCCTTCCATTCTTCATTTAAAAGATCATTCCTGAACATGTTTACAGCATCATCCCTTCTTGACCTTTTATATCTGTACCCATTCTCCTCCTTTGTTCTCTTCAATTGACAATCAAAAGTAACAAAAAATAGGTAAGTGGTCACTTATATCATTTATAACTAATCCACTTATGATGTCATCCTTAAAGCTATTAATACAAATATTATCTATTAATGTAGCAGAGGTTTCTGTTATTCTACTTGGCTTGCTGATCAGTGGATATAACCCTCTTCCATACAATAATTCAAAAAAATCTGCTGAAGCCTTATGTTTAGAAACCTTTAGTAGGTCAATATTATAATCTCCACAAATAATAAATGTCTTATTTCTGTTTACCCTACTCAACAAATCATCCAATGTGTCTGTAAATGTTTCTATCTTTGACCCAGGTCTCCTGTATATACAAGTAACAATTATATTGCTTATTTTTTCCATTTCGATTTCCACCGTTAAACATTCCATTATGTCATCAATAGCCATTGTCATATATCCAACTGGTTTACATTTAAAATCTCCATCCACAAAAAGTGCCACACCTCCTGCTTTCTTACTTGTTCTGTTTATATGATATAGTTCATACCCGTCAATGTGGAAATCAACACCCCTTTCATCCTCCAACCATGTCTCCGATAAGGCTATCAGCTTAAACTTGCCTTTAAGAGTATTCAAATAATCATTAATCTTATCAAAGTTTTTGTAGAGGCTTCTACAGTATTAACGAAAATGTGTTATCTAATACTATACATTCACTAAATTGTTCCTCAGTATAATAATTACAATTGGCTTCAATGGAATTAAACACATGTCTTTCTGGGTCGATATCGCATTCAAAGTCTTGTATTTTATCATCACATAAATATTCGTCTGTTGATTCTGTCATATTTCATGAGATATATATACAGTATATATATTCAACTGCTTTGCATTTCAAGTCACCGTCGACAAACACGGCTGCATTGTTGTTAAATTGTTCCTCTGTGTAGTATTCACAGTTTGGATTGATTGCATTACATAGATGATTTTCTGGGTCAACATCATATTCAAAATCATGTAATTTGTGTTCTGTGTATTCAGCTTTTGAGAGCGATTGGTACTCATCTCTATCGGTGTGCAGTCCCACTCGGTCATGTCCTTGTTCTTCTGTCATGATACAGTGATGTCTCTCACTTGAAGAGATGGACCTTGGCTTTGGTCTGATGTACGGGCCATGGTTGGTTGCCCTTCATCAACTGTGTGGTCATCTGGTGTTGCTTTAAAGTCCACCGTATGTGGGTCATAGCACTCACTCACCTGGAGCTGAACAGAAGCAGCTCAGGGTCCTCCATTTGAGGCTGCCTGGCTGGTGTATTTTCATTGTACCACGTACTGTTTCCAGTTTCTCTGGTAGCAAGGTGTCATTGTTTTCAATCTCATTCTCAGAGATGTAGAATATCTTGACTTTGGACTGCTCTTTTGAGAGTGTTTCATAGACCACCTTTCCATTTGGGAGATCCATTCCTTTGGAGACAATGTCATCAGCTCTGCGTTTGATGGCTGCACCAACCCTATCTGCTGTCCCTTGCCCCCTTCCCATGTCCAGCCTCCAAGAAGTTCCATGTCACCTTATTGAATCCAAGTTCAAAGGGGACAATGCAAAGAAGAAAGACGTTTTTCTTTAAACGGTATTGGGTTGTTGGACCATCACTTACAACATGAAGGGTACGTGCAGATGGAGTAACCTCTCTCAAGTAGTTAAGCGCAGGGCTGAGGTGTGCCCATATAGAAGGAGGATCATGTTGCAGTGAAAATGAAATGGAGCAGAGTGAGGTGATCCCATTAACTGTGTAGGCAACTGCAGTGTGCAGGGAGACTTGTTTATGAGAGTCTCCAAAATGTACTGCCTGAATTTCAGAGGCATATTTGCAAAGATAATTCTCTGCTAAAAATATATGAAGGATGATGTCATCTTCTCCACAATCTTGCTTCAGACGTCTCAGCACTGAATACTGATGTTGGATGTTGAAGACATGTCTTCCAAACTTATCTTTCAGCATTGTTGTGAAGTCTTCCAACAATTCTTGAATGGTACCATACACGGTCCTTCACTGTTAAATGAGCAGTGAACTTCATTCTTGTTCCATCTCTTTTTTTTCTCTCGTTCCTCAACGTTACTTTTCCATTCCATCCAGTGTGTCTGTTCACCAGGATCAAATGTACCGGTGTCAAGCTCTTTTGCTCGACAGTGGGGACACTCCCTATGTACATGCACTCTTTAGTCTGGTTCTGGCAACATAAAGACTCGATCAAACACTTAATGTTGCTAGTCTTTAGCACTTTGTGATGGAGCAGTCTGTCAGCCATCAGTTGAGTGTTTGCATGTGTTTTACACAAGCATGTGTCCCTATCACGGACAGTTGGCCTCACTATCCAAAATGGGCAGGTTTTGCATAACTTACTATAGGAAATCTTGAGCAGTGGATGTTCATTATTGAATTTCCGCCAAAGACTGTACAACGTTTCATTCAGAAAGCGCTTTTGCATTTTCACTTTCTTCCGCGTCAATGTGTCTCTCTTCCCTGTTGTTGCCTGTGAGTTGTCATCACGTTCCAGAAACTCTTTGACTTGTGTCCTGGTAGAGAGAGGCAATGCATTTGCATGTTTCTTCTGAAGTCCAGTTCCTCTTCTTTATTTCCGCATCATCTTTGCAGAGAATCCAAGTTCCTTTTGAGCCAGATACACCAACTTGTACTTTTTCAGAATCCCCCCCCTTAGAATCTTTGAAATTACTTGCTTCTCTTTAGTGTTGGTGTCTCGCAGCTCTGACACTAGAGTATTGTGGAACAATAGTGTCTTCCTGAGATCACATTTCTTTGACTTCATTTGTTGTTTTGATTTTGATTGTGGCGATTCTTGTGGTTTGAGCTTATTTGACAGTCTTTCATATCGTTTTTTATATTTCTCCATATTTCGTTTTGCTCTCTCCAACATCAGGTTGGCTTCACACAGATCTCTGTAGACTTTACTTCTGTTTCTGTTCACCTTTTTTCGTCCTCTTTGTTGTGGGGTTTCTTGTGGTGTAGGCTCATTGGGACTTTCACATCTGGCAATAGGGACAGGGACAGCATTGTGTTGCTCAGGCTGTTATGTTGGTGACACTGGTGGGCTATTCACTGTTAGGTAGTCATCCATATTTCGTATTTGCTTATCGTTTGTTCTTTTGTTTCTTTGATTGATTCGCCATTGACGCCTTTTATATCTTTGTGTGCATTTGGGCAGCTGAGATATGCATTGCAGCTTACCCGTCTCTTTTCTCTTTTTATAAGTATCTTTGATATTGTTCTGGATCATCTTTAAGTCTGTCTCTGTATGATTTTGACATTTGGCCTGTTGATTTGGGTGCCATGGTGAAGACACTAGCATAAACAAATACAAAAACCAAGAAATAAATAAATAACAATAAATATCAGTTATAAATGAGACACAACATATATATTATACATATACATTATACATATACATACAAGTAATGTTATCAACAACAAAAAAGCTATAAACAGATATATTTGTCATTACCACCACACATTGTCGTTACCACCACACTTCATTGTGTGGTGGTAATGACCGTGATGGTAATGACATTTTCTTACTTTTAAGCTAACAGCTAGCATAACATCAAACTTGCTTATATTCAATTCTTAGCTAGCTAGCAATGTACTCAATGTACCTACAAATATGAGGAGGTTTAACTAAGATTCAAAAGCATTATCATTATTATCTTATGCTGATAGATATACCAGGTCTGTAGTCAGAGGGGACTGTGTAGTCCCAAACAGGAGGTCTGCTTTTAGTCAGACAGCCTTTTCCGTGAGAGCAGCCCACACCTGGAACAGTCTGCCAACACGGCTCAGGGAGTATCAAAGTTACATCTCATTTAAAACTAACTTAAAATCATGGTTGAGAGATGGTCAAGTGTGCGACCATTTTAACTGAGGGGTTGTATTTTAATGTATTCATTTGTATGAATTTTAGTATATTGTAACTTATACTGATTCCTACTGTGTTTTAATTATTGTACTATGTTTTAATTATTGTTGTGCTCATGTCACCTGCCCCAGAGACTACAGTTGAAAATTAGCCAACTTGGCTAAACTGGCTGTGACTTACGTGGGTTGGTCATTATCATTATTACTGTATTTGGAAGACCATGTGAACATTAGATTAGTATCGTTTGTGTGTGTGTGAACATGAGAGCTAATGATATCTCTTCTTCTCTTCCTGTCATTGATTGATTGATTGAAAGGTTTATTAACAGATTGCAGAATGGGTACAGTACAGTACAGCTCAATACATACAATTGTTAAGGGGATGCAGACCAGAGAAAGACTTTCGACTTGTTTACATCAGGGTCCCCCATTTTCAATTCATCATAACATATATGACATACATTACATACAGATAGACAGTACTGCTACATCTATACATTTATGACATATCAGATTTGCAAATACAGTACTGTTTGTGATACAAAAGTGTCCAGAAAAGGAGTGTATATACATTTGGCATAGAAACTGTACATTGGAGGAGGTTGGTTGGGTGGGGTGGGGTTGGGTGGGTTGGGTGAGGGCTGTACATTGGAGGTGGGGGGGGGGGGGGGGGGTTGGGAAGGGGACACACACACATTTTACACTGTACATTTGAATATTGACAAAGCCTTACTTGGTCATTTACTGTACAACTAGGTTAGGACATTTGTAGGGGCCAGTTTCGAATTGCAGTCTCACGTAGGTGTTTTTTGAGAGTGTTTTTGAAGGTGGGTAGTGATTCACATTCCTTTACAGCTTTAGGCAGGGTGCTGCCCGTCCCTATACTGAAGGGTGCTGATTGCTTAATGAACTACAGCTGATGGCAGTCACATCAGGAAGGGGCGGGTGCACAAGTAGCTGACAGCACACGCACGTCGGGATTCCTGTTGTGTGTCATGTTCCAGTGACCTCAGTGTATGAGGTTGCCTTTGTTTGCCACTGCGTGGATATAGATATATGTGTGTATGTTCATATAATATGGACATGCAGTTAGCCCTAGTCCATAGACCCGAGGGACTGATGATGGTGCCAGCCTGTTTCTGCACCTTGTGTATGGAACCGTGTGCTCTCTGATGTTCACACGGCCACATAGTACGGTAGCCTCAAGGTTTGTCTATCTGGGTTGAGTTGCCTTATATGTATGTCTTGTATGTCCTCCCCTACCTTTTCCCCTGTGCACCATGGAGGAGGTTTAAACTCCTACCTCCATTCAATATATAATTTACGATTTGGAAAACATCTTGTGTTGTGTCTTTTTTTCACCTACACCTGGGACCTTGATTTTGAACATATTTACTGAGAGGGGCTGCTTTTGCTCATGTGCCGCCCTCCAGTTGTTATTATCAGACCTTCGTACATGACATGGGGGCTCGTTAAGTTTGCGCAATTGTATGGTTCCTTGTTGGTAAAATAACGGGGTAACTTGTCGATTGAAGCATATCAGGTGTAATAAGATAGCGTTTTCTAAATTGGTATTGGTAGGGGTCCATTGTCCGTGCACAGTTGATTGATGTAAGTCATTATTGTTGTGATGCTCTTAACCATTCTATTTTTCTGCCACATAGGTAATGGGGGGGTCACCTGCTTGGCTAGAGGGTGGGGGGCACGAGTCGTGATTCCGGTGGAGTGCGCAATGAAATCGGTAAGCGACTGAAGATATTTGTAGCCTTTCATCCATCTAGTGGAGTAGTTTATCTGGGATAGGCTAGAGTGACACAGGTGACTCCTAGTTGAGTGGTTAGGACCATTTGTTATTATTTTCATTTAGTAGATGTGGTCAGTTGGATTGTTTTGGTTAAGAGGTATGAAAGCAGAATGTGTCTATTATTATTGTGCACGGTCATGGTTAATTAAGTGAGGACGTGACATATATGTATATATATTTTTTTTCTCACACACACATAAAAACATAATATGGCTGTGTCGGCATTTGTTTTTGAAGCCTTTATAGCGGATCCGACAGAGGGTCAAGTGGAAGGTTGCACTAAGGCGGAATTAGGCCTTATTGCTAGGCATTATGCTATTGCTGTACAAAATTCCCAATCCAAGGCGGATATGAAGGCAGCTGTTATAGCGGGGTTGGTGGAGCAACAGGTGTTTAGCCCGGCTCAGGGAGTAGTGAGTCATAGTGATCAGGAGGTTGCACACACTGGCGAATGGGTTAACTCTCCCTTACGTGATCTTAACATGGATGGTGGTGCTATTAGGAAGGATGGTAGTACGGCCGGAGCTGAAAGTGAGGCCGCGGGCGATTCGGATAAAGACTCCACGTCTTCTGGCCATGCGCGCTCTAGTCTGCGCTTGGCCCGTCTCCAGATGGAGGAGAGAGCGCATGCCAGTTTTTATCAAAGGAGGACAGCATGGTATATGAGAAAGTGAAGGGTGCTGTCTTGCGCGTGTATGAACTGGTGCCGGAGGCTTATAGGCAGCGGTTTAGGGGACTAAATAAAGCCCCCTCGCAAACACATGTCGCATTTTCCCATGAACAACGGATGGTGTTCACTCGTTGGTGTGAAGCGTGTAAGGTGGATGGACTCGAGGCTTTGAGCGAGTTAATCCTCATGGAACAATTTAAAAAATTTGTGCCCGAACACATGATAATACAGTTGGAGGAGCGAAAGGTTTCTACCCTCCAGGAAGCTGCAGTTTTGTGTGACGAGTTGGCAATGATCCACAAAATTTTTTCTGCATCACATGTTTCTGTACGAAATGGTGTGTATGTAGGAGGGGGCGCGTTCTCTCTGTCGGGGCCGCCGTATCGCGGAGGTGACGAGCGACCATTCCGACCTCGCTCACCGCCGTCTCGAAGTACCTTGGGTGACGAGCGAGCATTCCGATCACGCTCTCCGCCGTCTGAAAGGGTGTGTCATTATTGTAAAAAAGAAGGGCATTTTGTGAAGGACTGTCCTGCGCTAAGGGATCGACAGGAGACCAGGGAGTCAGCCCAGGAACCGAAAGGGGTGGGGTTGATTGGTACGGTGTCATGTCCTGACCAGCGTAGCTCTTTTGAGCCCTTTTTGTTTGATGGTTGTGTGTCCCTGTCGGGTAAGGTTGGGGACTACCATCGGGTGAGAATACTCCGTGATACAGGAGCCTCTCAATCGTTCATCCTGGCTGATGTATTACCATTGGATGTGGACTCCTGTCGGTCGAGCGGATTGGTGAGAGGTATTGGCATGGGGTGTGTGCGCGTGCCGTTGCATCAGGTGCATGTACAGTCTGCACTGATCACAGGTTGTTTTCCGGTCGCGGTTCGCCCATGTTTTCCCGTAAAGGGCGTGGATTTCGTCATGGGAAATGATATTGCTGGGGATAAGGTCGTCCCTGTGTTGGAGGTTGGAGACGCTCCGTTTACTAACTTGTTGTGTGATGCATTGATTAATAATCGCCCCAATGTCCCTTCTATTTGTGCTGTCCCTAGGGATTTTGAGGTGGGGGATGAGGTGTTTATTGTGCTGCCCACGCCTAGTACGGTGCTCACTGCCCGGTTCTCAGGACCTTATGTGGTAAGAGGAAAGGTCTCTGCCACTAAGTATATGTTGCATACGCTCGGGCGGCGGAGGAGGACACGCTGGTGTCATGTGAATAGGCTAATGAAAAATCCTGCCTGCGTCTCGTCGGAGTTGAGATGTGACAGGACTGTGGTTTCACATGCGGGGTTGATGTTGGGAGTGCGAACACCATTGAGCAATTTGCGTATGGTTGACTATAGGATACCGTCATGGCCTCGGTATGAGGAAGGTGCCAGCCACGTCCGGCGGCTGATGCGTATGGTATTGGGTGGGGTGGTGGTTGACCGTGTGGGCCCAGAATAGGGGCATGTGGTCTATATGGAGTGTGATTTCTATTTATTTTTGTTCTGTTGGTACTAATCGGATGTTGGTTGATAATAAGTGATAATGTTTTGCTAACCCTGCGGGTTCGCTCTTATGGGGGGAGGTGTGACGTACGTGGGTTGGGCATTATCATTATTACTGTATTTGGAAGACCATGTGAACATTAGATTAGTATCGTTTGTGTGTGTGTGTGTGTGTGAACATGAGAGCTAATGATATCTCTTCTTCTCTTCCTGTCAGGTGCTGCCCGTCCCTATACTGAAGGGTGCTGATTGCTTAATGAACTACAGCTGATGGCAGTCACATCAGGAAGGGGCGGGTGCACAAGTAGCTGACAGCACACGCACGTCGGGATTCCTGTTGTGTGTCATGTTCCAGTGACCTCAGTGTATGAGGTTGCCTTTGTTTGCCACTGCGTGGATATAGATATATGTGTGTATGTTCATATAATATGGACATGCAGTTAGCCCTAGTCCATAGACCTGAGGGACTGATGATGGTGCCAGCCTGTTTCTGCACCTTGTGTATGGAACCGTGTGCTCTCTGATGTTCACACGGCCACATAGTACGGTAGCCTCAAGGTTTGTCTATCTGGGTTGAGTTGCCTTATATGTATGTCTTGTATGTCCTCCCCTACCTTTTCCCCGGTGCACCATGGAGGAGGTTTAAACTCCTACCTCCATTCAATATATAATTTACGATTTGGAAAACGTCTTGTGTTGTGTCTTTTTTTCACCTACACCTGGGACCTTGATTTTGAACATATTTACTGAGAGGGGCTGCTTTTGCTCATGTGCCGCCCTCCAGTTGTTATTATCAGACCTTCGTACATGACACTGGCATATTTACAGTCAAAATGTTCCTTAATATGCACTGTCTCTGTATTTTAAACCAATAAATACAAAAATACAAATGACACACAATAAACATATTCTGTAGTATGAGTAAGTAAATGTGAAAATATCTTACATTCCTGGTGATCAAAACGTCAGTCTTCCACTCTGACAGCCATGTGCTCCACTGTCACTACAGGTTGTAATGGGTACCAAAGCAAGGGGCGTAGCCAACACTTCATTGTATTGCAAATTGTTCAACGTGATGGTAATGACACAGATATTAAAAGGGACAAACCTATTTTGAAATATTTTTTTTCACAAATTGTACTTAAGTTAAATATTTGACAGAAAATCATTGATTCAAATGTAGTTATAGTAATATATACCTAAAAGTATTGTTTTTTAATTGTTTTTTCTAGAGAAATACAAGACCAAACGTTAAAACTCTGGATTGGGACATGGTGAAAATGGTAAAATTCCAACCAACAAAAAAGAAGATAAAAAATGTATGTTTCAAATTGAATAATTAAGTCTAGGTAAGTAATTAATTATACTAATCAATGATAGCATAAAGAATCTGGAAATATTTTTTTCTTTAAAATATATCCCAGGGACATGAAAATGCCCAAAATCAAATAATCACCTTGAATACAATGATCGATTTTTTTCGAATGGTGATCAGGAATTGGAATAATCCATTTGGATACCATCTGATCTCAGGTAAGGAATCTATGTTATCAGTCTTAGGATAATCAGACTCGTTTTCACGGATATATAAGCGCTTCCCCTATATGTGATATGGCTGTTTTGACTGTAAAAGCCATCAGGAAATAAGAGCAGCGATTATCAGCGTGCGTGCGCACACATATACTATCGATTATCTAGCGTTTATTTGAAAACGATTCATAAATGGGCAGACAAATGACAACGTTCTAGAATATTCCAGTAAAAGGCGATTATCATATAATGTGTTGTTTTTTCCGCGAAAACGAGTGATTTTCAAAATGCTATCAAACGGAAATGAAGCGATAAAAAAACAATCTGCTTTGACAATGTTGACTGGAAAATTAGTCTTTGATAAGCGACGGGCAGATTAGACACATAGCCATAATTTAAAACATAGATTAGGCGATATTAACGTTAACATTGGAGTGGATTTGGGAATTCAAGGGGGTAAAAAGGAAAACACGGACTGGCTCTCAAAGTGTTAAGTATGCGTCCTGTTATTCCATCTGGGCCAGCAGCTTTCCTGGTGTTCACCTGCATAAATGCTCTTCTCACACTGTGTACCGACAATGAGAGCGTCCCTGCGTCCCCGCGGATGCCCCCCCCCTCCACAACAGCCGGCGCGCCAGTGACGTCACTAGCCGTTGAGCTAGTATATCAACTAGAGAATTCCAAGTAAAACAATTAACCATACACACTGCCATTTTCAATACCATCATTTTTTTGTATTCGTGTATTGTGTATTTGCGAGGGAAGAAAAACCCAAGGGAAGAAATTCCAGAAAAATCTGAACAAAGCAAACGAACTACAGGTGTAAAAACTCCCTTATTTAATCAGCCTGGCTGTCACACTGCTCTGGTCTTCAGCTTCCCCTACTGTGGAAGAGTTTAGCAGCAGGGGGTAATGTTTAGATTATAGATGGTATAGATATTAGATTATATTTATGATATATATGAATTAATTAATCATTGCATTTATATAGCGCTTCTCTAGACAGTCAAAGCGCTTGACAATGTAGAGCAGAAATTGCCTCCAAAATCACCCATGTGTACTTGCAGTTAGGGCTGGGCGATATGACAAAAAACGTTATCGCGATAAAATTATAAAATTATTTTCATATAATTCGATATCGATAATTATCGTCGATATAATGTCCGTCAAGTTTAATTAACTTCTTATGCTGCTGCGAATGTCTCAAGTCGAGTTGATGTCGTCATCAGTCCGCACACGTTAGCAGTAGCCGACAAGCGGAGTATCTCATGACAATAAAGATGACACTAAAACTCTCTTTCGCCACAATATATTGAAACGACGTCCACTGTATAAACCACACTACTTAAACGTGGCCTCAGAATTCAAAACACACACATACTCGGCACGTAAATATATAAAACAGTGCCGTGCAAGCTAGTTATCCTAGCCAGCCTGTTGTTTATAAGCGGTGTATTCCATGATAATGTGCTAAATATGACACTAAAATACTCTCTTCCGCCACAATATATTGAAACGACGTCCACTGTATAAACCACACTACTTAAACGTGGCCTCAGAATTCAAAACACACACATACTCGGCACGTAAATATATAAAACAACGCCGTGCAAGCTAATTAGCCTAGCAAGCCTTGTTGTTGAGTGAGTCCTAGTACCTCTGGGTCTCCTTCCGGGTCTCGTTCGCTCTCGGCCATCTCCTTCACTGATTGGTTGTTAGCTGTTGTGCGTATGCACGTCATCACGTAACGTTGGTTGTTGTTAGTGAGTGTGCTGAGCCGAGGCTGAACGGAGCCAAGCTTGGAAATCGATATATCGAAACTTTGCGACCACGTTTCATGTTTATTTCGAGGAAATAATTTATCGCGATAGTTATCGTTATCGTTTTATCGCCCAGCCCTACTTGCAGTACTCGTCTTCACTGCCTGTGACTATCTGCTTCCATCTGGTCCTATCCTGTACATCTGGTCCTATCCTTTACATTTGGTCCTACCATGTACATCTGGTCTTATCCTGCACATCTGCTCCTATACAGCTGGTCCTATCCTGTACATTTGGTCCTATATTTTATATCTGGTCCTATCCTGTAATCTCGATAATTTTGTTAGTCAGAGAACCGCTTAGATTACAAATCATTGCCATTAGTTCACATAGATTACCAATCACTACTATTGGTTCTCATAGATTAACAATCACTACTATTGGTTCTCATAGATTTCCAATCACTATTGGTTCGCATAGATGTCCAATCACTACTATTGGTTCTCATAGATTAACAATCACTACTATTGGTTCTCATAGCACTGTCCTGAACAGCAATGAGATCTCATTGTGTGAACAGCACAAAGCAGTAAGAGGATTCATGAAGTCTGTTCTCACCCATCTGAATAATGTTGACGAATTGCATTTAATCTTAGACAGATTGTAGGATGCCTGAATCCATGACATCAGCTCGAAAATCATTCAAAAACCTTTATTGACAAAATGATCGCTGAATAGAACAGATATATTACAGGTTACAGAGTCGAAAAAATTATCGAAATAACAACCGTAGAACATGGGCTTCCAACGTTTGTGTGTGTGTGTGTGTGCGTGTGTCTACATGCGGCAGGTGTCATGGAAAGCCTCCAGGGTCCTAAAGTCTCTCCAGGTTGGAGGAAGTCCGTCCTGCAGGAAGTGACCACATCGCTGACAAGGAGACTGAAACAACTTAATATAACTACGTAACCACGTCTAGAAAGAGAGAGAGAAACAGAGAGAGAGAGATAGTTAACATACTTGTTATATAGAATAATAGAATAAAAAACAATTATAAAATAAAATAAAAAGATGTAGCAGGTTAGCCTCGAGTGGTTAATGTATAATAAATTAACCAGGTTGGCTTTAGCTTCACTCTAGAGGTTAATGTATCATAAATGGACCAGCAGGTTAGCTTTAGCTTCACCTCTAGAGGTTAATGCATCATAACTGGAGTGGACTAGCAAGTTAGCTTTAGCTTGACTCTAGAGGTTAATGCATCATAACTGGACCAGTAGGTTAGCTTTAGCTTCACCTCTAGAGGTTAATGTATCATAACTGGACCAGTGGGTTAGCTTTAGATTCACTCTAGAGCAGGGGTTCTCAAACTTTTTTATACCACGACCCCATTTTATTTAGGATTTTTTTTTGCGACACCCCACACTTGTATGTATTGCGTCATTTCAACGTGGAAATAAGGAATATCAAAATAAAAGCAGACATTGTTGAACTTTATCATGCATATTTATTAGAAAATGAAATTACAGCACTATGTTATCAATGCAATTAATGAATATTATCAACAAAAGCAACGGAATTGTTTCTGTATACACATTTATAAAACGAGGCATATTTAGCCAAAATATGTTGCCAGTTCTTTTTAATAAAATGCGGAGATCCGCTTCTACTCTGAGGCGAGATCTGTATTTATTTTTTATTAAGGTATGTCGATGCGAAGGGGACAAGCTTTCTCAGCGCAGCATTACACAACACTGAGTACTCATTCCGGACTGATATCCAGAACTTTGCGAGGGCCTGTCCAGTGAACTTGACTGGTTTCAGGTTTCAGGTTTTTATTTAGACTCCACAACATATACAGATCATTAATCCAGCATACATTGCTGTCAAGGATAGTAACGTAAAAGCCTCTTGACTTATTTCCATCGTTGTCCTTGGGTGTCAAGGATGCTAGAAACACACAACTCATTACAGAATTAATCACAATTATTATCTTTGCATAATAATAATGGCACAACCCTAAATTAATACAAACAAAGCACATTTGTTGATACAATGTTCATTTATGTCGAAAGTCAGTGAGCTTCAGGAAGCACCCTCGGGGGAGGGAATTTGGGGGATGGGAGGGAGGGCGGAGAGTGGGGGGTGGGAGTTAAGGATAGGGTAGTGGCTTAGGGTTTTGGGCGTGTGAGGCAGTCGAGGGATCCACCCCTCCTTCCGTGCACGTCGCCAGTCGTGCTCGTGGGGGGGAGGTTTGCGTGAGGATGGGGAGGGGGGGGGGGAGGCCATCCATTTTATCTTCAGACAGTCAGATACTGTCCCGTCCTTGGTTGCGATGGGTACGGACGTCATAAACCAGGTCTTATCTTGACTTCTTCTCCTCGGCCTCTTTCATTGACCTCGAACATTCCTTCTTTTCTTCCACAGACTTGAGTTACGTGGCGGGGGGGGTGGGTTGAAACAGGTTACAATGATTCCTGTAATGCTTTAATTTAATCCAGATCTTGCATCTTCTTTGTCGCGGTCCTAATGTCCTGCGCGACCCCCAACATTATTTGACCCCTACATTGTTCATCGGCTGTATGTTGAGCGAGCCGCTTTGTCAGTTCAATGTGGGCATTTTCCAATCGTGCTACTACTTGACGGCAGCAAATCCAAATCCAAATTGCGATCGCTCCCCAACCGATCAGGAAGATGACGAGGAGATACAGATCCTCAACATCTTCAATCTCAATAGAATATAGGCATATTGATCGCCAATTATTCCAACTGTCAATTGCAAACCCGGCCTGGAATGTCCCTATCGGACATAATGGTTCGGTCGCACTTTGTTTTCTTGAAGAGAAGATTCGATCCACTGCTGCAAAACTCCAGCTTATTAGTTGATCCATTGATTGACTGAGTGGGAAGTCAGGTATATTGAAGAAAAAGTAGAATGTCCACACCGTCAAGGAGGCAGTTGTAAGGCAGTTGTAATTAGACTGATCATTGAGCGCCTCCTGCTCAGACAGTGGCCTGCTGCGTCATGCATAATGAACAAATCTTTGATACAGTTGTCCAAATTGTCCGCACTCTCTCTCCGAAATTGTTCAATGAGCCCTTCTAGTGGCTACAGATTCAAATAATCTTTTGCAACATTCTGTTCCTAGAAAAAGCTATCAAGCAGAGTAAATACCCCAAAATCTCTGCTGATTATCCTGGAGTGCCACTAATGGAGTTTCTTCATCCAGCTCTCCATTTTAGCAGCGAGTCCAAACAGGTCTGTGTCCTGACCTTGTAGTCCCAGATTCAACACATTGAGGTGGTCAAAGATTTCGGCTAGATATGCCAGCTGTGCCAGCCATTCATTATCAGCACATTTCTCTGCCAATGGGTTATTTTTGTCTGCAAGGAAAATCTGTGCTTCTTCTCGGAGTTCAAAAAGGCGATTTAATACTCTGCCTCGAGATGGCCACCTCACTTCAGTGTGGTATAGCAGGTGGTTATGTGCAGAGCCCATTTCATCGCGGCCAACCGGCACCGCTTCTGACAACTAACCTATCCATTGCAAGTCCAGGTTACACACAAAAGACCAGACGTGGCCTCCGTGATTATAAATGCGCAGGATGTAGTGAGATGTGTATTGGAATACTGCATCAGCCTCCATTGATTAAGGGGCAAAACATGGCAAATACACACAGCTGCCAGGTGGAAAACTCGATCCGAGTTGGTTTTTCTCTTGATTTTTTTATTTTTTGTTGTCAATGCGCGACCCCATTGTCACCTATCCACGACCCCACTTTGGGTCTTCATCTTTAGCTTCACCTCTAGAGGTTAATGTATCATAACTGGACCAGTAGGTTAGCTTTAGCTTCACATCTACAGCAGGGTTTCCGTTGTCCGGTAATTACAGTTTTTTTACCGGGGAAATCTGTTGAAGTCCGACATATTTAAATATCTCCGGTCATAATGTCCTGTGAAAATAATTCCCTCGCGACCTGTGGTTTGCTGATGAGAATGGCGGGGCGGGAGCTTGGTGCTGGATTAGCGAGAAGCATGCAACTGCAGAGCCGCAGAGCTCACAGTTGTGCCCGCACAGTGCAATACTCCAATTCAGCCATTGGCAATTCAGCCATTGGGTGGGTGGCGCTGCTGAGCGGTCCCCAGACCGGACCTGATAGCGCCGCTGGCTCTGCGGCTCTGCAGTTAGATACTATTGGGATGAGTTTATCGCTTCGTTGGGAGGCGGAGATTGTCATTGGTTTCAGCAATCACGCAACGTTGAACCCCACGATAATGTTGCAGTCTCTCTCTGCCAAATTTCTCAGTTCTTCGCTTGATATAATTAATACAAATGTCCAATATAACGGAATTCGTTAGCTCATAAAAATGTGATTATAACAGAATGCTGTTAATGTCGGGCCGACTGCCCACAGAGACGTCAACAGCAGCATGGAGTCTCGAGGGACTTATTTTATTTGGAATATATTAATGACTGTATACGCAAAAGTAGCCTAGTTTTAAGTTAAAATATTATAAATCTACATGCCTTGAGGATGTCATTCTTTATATAACCTACCTATCAATTGTTTTTAAGCTCAATAAACTGACCGGAATTTCACACATTTGTCCGGGCCCCAATATTTTCTAACGGAAACCCTGATCTACAGGTTAATGTATCATAACTGGACCAGCAGGTTAGCTTTAGCTTCACATCTACAGGTTAATGTACTGTATCATAACTGGACCAGCAGCTTTAGCTTGACTCTAGAGGTTAATGTATCATAACTGGACCAGTGGGTTAGCTTTATCTTCACCCCTAGAGGTTAATGTAATGCCATAACATAGTCGTAGTATTGATCATTCTAACCACCATCCTTGTTATTTTCCAGCCTCCAACGTCATATTCATGTAGTAATTGTATGTTCAACCAGACTTCGTTTTCACTTCTCGGTCAGACATTTGTGTGTACACTGTTTCTGATTATGAACTGAGCATTTCCTTGTATGGCCATATGAGGGAATAAATCTATCTCATTTTTATTCAACTTTGGACTCAGAAAATTGTTATTTGCTGACATTATATTATAAACTTCCACGACACTTCACCTCTAGAGGTTAATGTATCATAACTGGACCAGCAGGTTAGCTTTAGCTTCACCCCTAGAGGTTAATGTATCATAACTGGACCAGCAGGTTAGCTTTAGCTTCACCCCTAGAGGTTAATGTATCATAACTGGACCAGCAGGTTAGCTTTAGCTTCACCCCTAGAGGTTAATGTATCATAACTGGACCAGCAGGTTAGCTTTAGCTTCACCTCTAGAGGTTAATGTATCATAACTGGACCAGCAGGTTAGCTTTAGCTTCACCCCTAGAGGTTAATGTATCATAACTGGACCAGCAGGTTAGCTTTAGCTTCACCTCTAGAGGTTAATGTATCATAACTGGACCAGCAGATGGTCATAACTCACCATGAAGGATCGAACCACCACATCAGGCATCTGTGGGAGCTGGTAGTGCAGTAGGGCTGTAGTGGCATGGTCTGTTACCTAGCAACACAACAGCCAATCAGTACCTGCTAGAGTGGTTGTCCAAGTGTCAATACCTTTAACACATGTTTTAATGTTTTACCTTTTGAAATACCTGGTACTGAGACTTAGACCAGATGTCCAACTGTAAAGAGAGAGAGCGAGAGAGAGAGAGAGAGAGATAGAGAGAGAGAGAGCGATGGGGGGACAGAGAGAGACACATACAGGAGAGAGAAAGAGACAGAAGAAAAAGAGACAGAAAGAGAGAGAGAGGAGGGGGCAGAGACAAACAGATTTTCACAGTAAGATTGGAAACATAAACACAGTGAAATATCACCTCTGGTTTATATTTGTGTATACGTGACATGTCTAGATTATATTTGTGTATACGTGACATGTCTAGATGTATTGTGTATAGTGACATGACTATATATATATTGTTCATATTTTCCATAAGTCAACTATATATCCCATACCGTGTTTGAATACAGAATACCATCTGAACCTGCTGCTAGCTACTCATCCTGTGGATGTTTTCACTATTTATACTAGATTTGCTATCATTACAGTCTGATCGGTGTCCTGCCCCTGACCCCATTTTAAGTTTCAAGTTTCTTTAATAGTTGTCATACAGAAGTACAGAATACTTTTGTACAAAATGCTTCTTACTGTTGCGCTCCAGAGACTGTGCAAGACAAGATAAGTATGAAATAAAAACATAGTAAAATTAGAAGTAAAAAAATGAGGTCACAGTGTTCAGTTTAGACATATGTACAATGTTCGATGCAGAATAGACGTAGTTACCATACAATATACAATACTGTGCAGTGTACTAATATACAATACTATATAGTGCAAGGCAGAAATGGGACGAGGTGCAATTTAGGTACAATTCACAGTAGGTGTACGAGTTGTAGTGCAAATCCTTTATCAATAAATATAAAGTGTAAAGTGTGTTTGTGTGATCTAAAGTGTGGAAAGTGGGTGCTGCAGTGTGTTGTTTGTTTGAGTGAGTGTGTGCGTGTGGGTGTGTGTGCTGTGTGCATTTGATGGTTGTTGCATAGTGATTATTGTTCGTTTAGCGATTATTGTTCGTTTAGCAGCCTGATGGCCTGGGGATAGAAGCTTCTTCTAAGATAAGATAGAAGCTTCTTCTAAGATAAGATATTCCTTTATTGATCCCCTTGGGGAAATCCGGGCGTCATATCAGCATGGGGAGGGGAGGTACAGGTAATATTAGAAGACATAAGAATAGTTAATCCATTGTTGTTGTTGTTTGTATCCTAGTATATTTAACACTTTCGTGGCCAACCACGTATATATACGTTATTGGGCGGCAGCAGTTAACGGCCAAAATCGTTTTCCTTTCTTTTCGATTTTAATATCCTATTCAATGTCAGGGACCTGTATGTTGCCGTTAAAAGGCATACTGGGACTCAAAAGGTGCAGTACCGGCCAGATCCTGCTAGTAGGCAGTATCGAGAGTGCAGTAAACCCTGTTCCAGACCGGGTGCTACGTTTTAAACAACTCCGGACGAACTTTTCTAGTAATGGGAAACCTAGAGCTTCACCCGATCGCATTGCATCGTTTTCGGGACCCCCGATCCATATGTTGTGGTGGGTTATGTCGTGGACCAGATGGACATAGGATGGACCAGATGGCGTTCAAATAATTTTAATATTCTTTTTGGAATACCACCGACCACAGGTAAGGACAATCTGAAGTCAATTTCAGCTTGATCGTGCAGGGTTATTATACCCATCCCCCTGATCGGCGTGTGTTGTGGTAATAACGAATGACGTTACTGGCAATCACATAATCAGAAACAACCCCCCCCCCCCCCCTTCATCCATTCATGATGAAACATAATACCTATGATATAGATTTAATTTGAAAATAGTAGCGTGTCCAGGGACGAAACGCCAATGGTTTTAGTCGAATTCACGTTGCGCCCTGTAGCCGGCCTCCCAGGAATTAGCCCGGATCATTCCGAAATTATACTTATATTCACCACGGGATAACACGTGAACGTATTCATAAAATATTTTATTCTTTTTTGCATCATGAACGGAAGATAGTTACGGTCAAATGATCATGATATTGTATCCATAGCTATAATATAAAATATAGATTTAGCTCTACAAACAAGGTGATGCACAGTAAAACTATGTAATGGAAAGCTAACCCAGCTATAGCTAGATGGGGAAATCAAATGGCCACAAATGTGTTAATCCCTTGTTGTTTTTAGTACTTGTAGATTTAATGCCTTGTTTTTATCCTAGTGTAGGAATGCGGTAATGATAGTGAAATGCCATCAATGATAGTTGTGCCATCATCAAAGAAGGGGACGTCCGCCAACTGGAGGCCAGTAACCGCCGTCCTGCATGCCTGGATGTCTGGGTCTGAAACCTGATCCGCAGCCATACGGGCGTAATCAATTCCCAGGTGGACAGCACCAATGGCGGCCCGCGAGAGGCAGTCAGCCATGGGGTTGTCCTTCCCCGCCACATGCTGGATGTCAGTGGTGAACTCAGAGATGAAAGCCAGATGGCGTTGTTGCCTGGCAGACCACGGTTCGGACACCTTCGCCATAGCAAAAATCAATGGTTTGTGGTCTACAAAAACAGTGAAAGGGCGAGCCTCCAGCAGGAAACGGAAATGTCTGACCGCCAAGTACAGGGCGAGGAGCTCACGGTCAAAGGTGCTGTACTTATGTTCGCTGGAACGGAGTTGTCGGCTGAAGAACGCCAGGGGTTGCCAAATGCCCTCGACCAACTGCTCATAAACGGCTCCAACGGCATAATCCGCTAAGGATCACGGGAGATGTAGTAAACACCACATAAGGCTAGGATGCCGTGAATTATGTCCCAGTAGCCACTACACTAGTATACTTAATCCATTGTTGTTTTTAGTACTTGTATTTAATCCCTTGTTGTTTTTATCCTAGTATATTTAATCCATTGTTGTTGTTTGTATCCTAGTATATTTAATCCCCTATTGTTGTTTGTATCCTAGTATATTTAATCCCCTATTGTTGTTTTTATCCTAGTACATTGAATCCCTTGTTGTTTTTAGTACTTATATATTTAATCCCTTGTTGTTTTTAGCCTAGTATATTTAATCCATTGTTGTCTTTTTTATCCTAGTATATTTAATCCCTTGTTGTTTTTATCCTAGTATATTTAATCCATTGTTGTTTTTATCCTAGTACATTGAATGCCTTGTCGTTGTTTTTCTGAACTCTGACTCCATTGCCTACACCCTAGGCTCTGTTACCCATACCGTATGACTCTGAACTTGGTTGCCTACTCAATTTATACCTACCTACTGCTTTCATAGTCTACAACTGTCCTACACTGTAATCATAATCATCTATACCTACCTACTGCTTTCACAGTCTACAACTGCCCTACACTGTAATCATAACAATCTTAACTACCCACCTCATTATAGTCTACCCATATACTCTGTATGATAGCATGTACAATAGTGCATGTATACATTACATATTTACCACATATATATCCATATCTGTCTGCATATAATCCTGCTATATACCAATTTATACACCTGCATATAACCCATATAACTCTGTATGATAGTATGTACTTCTGTATATATATATATATATATATATATATATATATATATATATATATATATCAACCCATATGTACATACCTGCACATCATCTTTTTACATATCTGTAGATACTATATCTATATATGTACATATCCCCTACCTACTCTTACTAGTGGCACTACTGGCCAGTTTGACGACGACCATACTGTCTTTATATCTGTATCACTGTACATGTTGGTATTACAACTCTGTACATAAATCTTATTAGCACTATTACTAATTACTAGTGCTGTCAGGCGATTACATTTTTTAATCTAATTAATTACAGGATTTGTAATTAATTAACACAATAATTGCCAAGAACGAGTATACTCGTTATAGGGAGGTGTAGTCTGACGTCATTGGTTGTTCCACCCGTATAAGGATTTATCATTGGGAAAATGGATTATCGGCTATTGTAACAATTCTGCCGCATGGAAATTGAAAAGCTTTACATTTTTGCACAAAATGAGTTCCCTTCTATCACTAACAGTATTGTTTAAAGGGGAACTATCTTATAAATGGCCTTTTTCAGTGTTTAGCATTGTTTCCTAGCTATGTGGACTTATATTAATATGATCTATGTCTCTAATTCTCATATTGGCGCATTCTTCCAATTATCCTCTCACAATATTCACCCTCACTGAACTGAGTCATCTGAAAATGTGCTGATTTGTGATGTCAGAGAGACTCAGCTGCATGTTGAGACTCACACACTCCGCACAGTTACCACTGTGGTTGGAGCCCAGGCTCAAAACGGCTTAAGATCTTGAGGTAGAAAAATGCTGTTTTTGAGGACTTGATTAGAAATACAAAACAATGAATAAAAAAAAAAAAAAAAATTACAGAAGTGTTCCATAAACTCACAGGAATTGTGTAAAAGTGCCCAAATAGTGAAATAAATAGTAAAATAGTTCCCCTTTAAACATTTGGTTGAAATAAAACTTTTTTATGATTAATTGCGAATATTTTCATGTTGAGCTATAGATTGTGGATGAATAAGCACAGAAAGGTACACCATGCCAATGTTAATGCTTTATTTGTTTTAAACGAGGCGATTTAGAAATGGGCAATGGGGAAATACATTGCGTTGGACAGAGGGTGGAACACGAAAAACGGCAATGACGTAACCACTACACCTCCCTATTGCCCGCCATGCGAACATCGTTATTTCTTTTATTCGCTATATCTATTCATAATTCATGGCTGCAGCCTCTGTAGACCCTGGTGAATGTGTCTGAGCTGGCAGACGGTCAACACCGCCCTATACTGCCTTGCGGAGCTATTGCATTTCATTGGAAATGGGCTGGTGTGGTTTATGAGCCGATCTGAGCTGTGGGGGCGGGGTTTAAATACTCTGGCAAGCCAGGGGCTTACAACGACGGCATGGAATACTAACCCCGCCTGCCCGTTCAGGTGCAGCGCTCGGTAATGTCGGGGACATGATCGCTGTGGATAACTGGAATGGCGATCAGATAATTGGAAACCTTTTGTTTGCATTACATCAGATACCAGGTAAGGACTATATATAAAATCTGGCGTTGATCTGATATTTCTTTCTACCGCGATCAAAGCTATATGTGTATGTGTGTGGGGGGGGGGGGGGGGGGGGCGCGCCGCGCTACGAAGGCCATTTCATGTATGCACACGGAGATATAATAATGATAATCTAGCGTTGATTTCAGGGTGATTAGATAATCAGCCGAAAAATTACAACGTGATGACTGGATTACACTAAAATGCATTTTTCTTTTATTACTCAGAATCACCCACACCATACCCACATTCAAAACGGTATAAAATGGTAATGTACAGATGAAAAAACTATCTGTTTTGTACATGTTGACTGGAAGCAACTCACTGACAATCAACGGGTGTATTAGACCCATAGCTATAATATAAGATATATTTTAAGCACTCGCAAATGTCGCAGTCTAAAACTATATCCATTGAATAAAGACCTGGCAATGAAGGGGTATCAGCGCCCCCTGCTGCTGGCGGTCAATGTGTTAATCTAATTAATCACATTTTAATCGCATAACCATTTTAGGCCTGATATTTTATATTCTTTTTTTTTTTATATTTTTTTTATTATTGCAAAACAAAAAATTATTAAAAGTCAGTACTCAACACACAATGCATAATGAAACTTTCAGTAAAGGTGGTTAAAATATATGCAAGTACAGAAACAGGATAAAACAAAAATAGTCTATAATAACATTTTAACCGTATACAGTGTATATCCAGCGAAATTACAATTATATAAATGTTTGCTCAAATCTTCGTAGATAAATATTGGTTTATCACCATAAATCAGATTCCCACGTTGGTTGCGAGCAAATTTGATGATGTCATCCCTTGTTGTAGTCTTCCGCAGAGTGACAATGATGACTCTTGGCCCGTTGATTCTTTGCCCCCGAGAACCGATTCTGTAAACTTGGTCCACTTCTGGCACTGTGTTTGGATCGATGTTACCCAAAATCGTTGATAACACTGTTGGAAAGTTGGGATCTTCGCAGTTTACTGCTTCATCAAGCCCTACAATGCGGATGTTATTCCGCCTGTGGTAGCGTTGGGTTTCTAGTAGCCTCTCCGTCGCTTCGTTTTTAAGCCCTTGTATTTCCCTCCGATATTCTTCTTTCACACTTTCCATCTCTTTTCCCATCTCTGTCATGCCACCTTCGTTCGCCTTGACTGCCCGTGTAATTTCTGTCACCGTATTCTCCACTGTCGTGATTCGCATGGACTGTAAAGCGACCGCTCTCATAACCTCTTCGAATTTAGTATCGATGTGTTCAACGTGTGCTTTGAAAGCGACCATCTGTTCTTTTATCAGGATAGTCAGAGAGTTGAAGTCGGGTTGTGTAATTGAACTGCTTGTGTCAGTTGATATTATTGGAGCAGTGAGGGATCCGATGGATGTTTTTGCTATTATCTTCTCAAAATCGCCTGCTTTATCCTTCACGGAACTTTTTTCTGATGTTCCTGTTATGTTGTCATCTATTGTCTCCCTCTCGGGGCCAGTTGTCCTTGGTCCCTGTGTATTCTCCTCTATATTCCCCGCGTCGGGGCTTGTCACCAACGGATCTGCCACAGCGTCGCCTGTCATTTTCTTTGAACGTGTTTCAATCGGCGCCGTTAGAATTGCTGTGTCTTGTTTCCTTCCACCCTTTCTCTTATCCTTATCCATGTTGTCTTTTGATATAGTTAGTAGAGGGTCTTATCAATACATACGATGTGGTCTAATCTCTTTTGGTATTGTCCAAATAAGGTTTTTAAACGAAATTAACGATAACGGGAGCGGAGCTGTAACCAATTGCGTGCGCTACATATTGCAGCTAAACCGGAAGATATTTTATATTCTATAATCATGTTTCAAATTGCATGTGTCCGGATGGCAGAATTCAGTACTGTATCTACAAAACCTTCTGTTTAATCATCTTTCCTTTATTCATTTGCTTAAATTTTTCAGGTCTGGTCAATTTTAGCATAGTGTTATTCACAGTCAAAAAAATGTAAATAAAAAAATAATTGAATTGATATTCTCATTTGGTTCATTACAATTCACTCAAGCCTAGTAACAGACAGTATTTCTGACACTGGGAATACATTCCCTGAGATCCATAGATGTCCCTAGAATCAGATACCAAGAACATGCAAACGGACCATTTAAAAAAAAAAGTTTGTAAATGTTTATTCTACGTTATTATGGAATGAATGAGATTTTTTTTTTTAAATAAGTATTAATTTTGAGTGAATTTTCATAACGCGATAATTTGCTGTGTAATTAATTAATCCAATTAACGCGATAAACTGACAGCCCTACTAATTACTAATTTATATATTTTATACCCAGTTTAATCACCTGTACATTGTATATTACTACTGCACTTTACTGTTACATTTGGACTCTGGTTGGATGCCAAACTTATTTTCGTTGTACTGTACTCGTGCTGTATATTTTAAGCCGAAACCCGTCCAATCTTTCGGCGTCGACTAAAGACGCACTTCTTCAACCATTATCTGAACAAATATATAATAATAATCTAACCCTAACTAACCTTATTGTCATGCACTTGTCCTAATATACTAACCTACACTGTAGCACACAACACTTTGATGAACATTGTTACTCAGCTGATAGATTTGTGCCCTTCCAGATGACGTACAGAACTTCTAAGTCGCTTTGGATAAAAGCGTCAGCTAAATGACTAAATGTAAATGTAATCTAATCTAAAAGACTGGATATTATTCAATGTAGAGAGGATAGATCTATATAAACTAGATATTATTGTATGTAGACAAACTCCTTCGACAAGCTCTGTCCCCTCGTTGAGAAACCTGCCCACCGTTCCCCACCCAGTCCATGGCTGATGGATACAGTGAGAGAACAAAGACCGGTCCTGAGAGCGGCTGAGAGGAAGTATAGAAAGTCACGCCTCACTGCTGACATCAACACATATCACAACCTCTTGTTAACATTCTCCAAAACCATTACTAATGCCAAAGCTTCTTTCTTTCACCATAGGATCGAGGCCTCTGCCAAGAACCTTTGCAAACTGCATGCTACCATGTCCTCCCTCCTCACTCCCCCTCCTCCCTCATCTTCCTCTGCCGAAGACTTTGCGATCTTCTTTGAGGAAAAAGTAGAGAACATCCGCAGCTCCTTCTCCCAACCCCCACCCATTCCAAATACTGAATCAAGAACCTCATCCTTCACTCTGTCATGTTTCTCTCCCATTACAGAAGCCGAGACCCTGACACTGGTAACGTCGAACCGTCCGACTACATGCCAGCTGGACCAGCTACCCTCGCCACTCCTCCAGACCATAGCACCGGACATCCTCCCATTCCTAACTGCAACCATCAACTCCTCACTCAACTCGGGGGTGGTCCCCACCTCCCTAAAACAAGCCAGAGTCACGCCGCTCATAAAAAAAACCAACCCTGAACCCCACCGTCATAGGCAACTATCGTCCTGTCTCTCTTCTCTCCTTCCTTTTTAAAACACTTGAACGTGCTGTATCCAACCAACTTACTGCTTATCTCTTACAGAATGACCTCCTAGACCCTAATCAGTCTGGCTTCCGGACTGGCCACTCCACAGAAACGGCCCTCATTGCGGTCACAGAGGCACTTCACTTAGCAAAAGCGAAAGGCCTCTCCTCTTGCCTGATTCTCCTAGATCTATCTGCAACCTTCAACACAGTCAACCATCAGATCCTCCTCGCGGCCCTCGCAGGAATGGGAGTGGCTGGCTCTGCGCTGACATCATACCTCAATGACCGCTCCTACCAAGTGTCATGGAGAGGGACCCTGTCGGCCACCCGCCCCCTGCGGACGGGTGTCCCCCAGGGCTAGGACCCCTTCTCTTCTCCCTCTACACTAAATCACTGGGTAACATTATTACGTCTCATGGCTTCTCGTATCATTGTTATGCCGATGATACTCAACTCTTCCTCTCCTTCCCTCCCTCAGATATCCACGTCTCTGAGCGGATCTCTGTCCGACATCTCCGCCTGGATGACGACCAACCACCTCAAACTGAACCTAAGCAAAAGAGAATTGCTCCACCTGCCGGCCAAATCCTCCCCCCTGACCGACCTTTCCATCACAGTCGAGAATGCAGCTGTGACCACGTCCCCGACCGCCAAGAACCTTGGTGTTGTCCTCGACGACCAGTTGAACTTCTCTGCTCACATCGCAGCAACAACCGGAACCTGCAGATTCCTCCTGAGCAACGTCAGAAGGATCCGCCCCTTCCTGACAAAAGAAGCCACCCAACTCCTCGTCCAATCAACAGTCATCTGCCGCCTCGACTACTGCAACGCACTGCTTGCTGGCCTCCCGGCCACTGCCATCAAGCCTCTTCAACTCATTCAGAACGCAGCGGCCCGCCTGATCTCAAACCTACCGAAGTCGGCCCATGTCACCCCACTTCTTAGGGACCTGCACTGGCTCCCCATTGCTGCACGAATCCGCTTCAAGGCCCTCGACCTGGCATACCGTGCGGCAAAGGGAACCGCTCCCGCCTACCTCCGGTCAATGGTCTCTAACTACACACCCTCAAGACCCCTACGCTCTGCATCTTCTGGCCACCTCAGACCTACTCCTATTCAAGCTCCGGGAGGGTCATCAAAGAGAAGTCGCCTATTCTCAGTCCTTGCCCCACAATGGTGGAATGAACTACCCACCCCAGTTAGGACAGCCGAAAGCCGTCCAATCTTTCGCCGTCGACTAAAGACGCACTTCTTCAACCATTATCTGAAATAAAAAAAGATAAAAAAAAAAAATCTAACCCTAACTAACCTTACCGTCATGCACTAATAAACTAACCTACACTGTAGCACTCAACACTTGATGAACATTGTTACTCAGCTGATAGAGTTGTACCCTCCCTGATGACTTGTCGTACAGAACTTGTAAGTTACTTTGGATAAAAGCGTCAGCTAAATGACTAAATGTAAATGTAGACAGAGGATAGATCTATATAAACTATATGATTGTATTTAGACAGAGGATATATCTATATAAACTAGATATTGTAGACAGAGGATAGATCTATATAAACTAGATATTATTGTATGTAGACAGATGATAGATCTATATAAACTAGAAATGATTGTATGTAGACAGAGGATAGATCTATATAAACTAGGGATGCTCGATATTGGCTTTTTTACCGATACCGATATACCGATATTGTCCAACTCTTAATTTCCGATACAGATATCAACCAATATCAACTGATACCGATATATGCAGGGTTCCCCCCCCCCCCCCCCCCCCCAAAAACGGAATAATTTCAGGTAATTAACATTACATATCTGTTGTTGTGGAATGAACACAATATTATGCATACTTTTGACAATAAATAAAATCAGAATTTGTTCTTACTTGCTTGCCTGGTTAAATAAAGGTTATAGAAATGTAAAAAAAAAAAAAAAAAAATTTAAACAGATACCGATATTTTCCGATATCACATTTTAATGACACTATCGGCCGATAATATCGGTAGGCTGATAATATCGGACATCCCTAATATAAACTAGATAGTATTGTATGTAGACAGAGGATAGATCTATATAAACTAGAGATGTGGTTCAGGTACCTTCCCGTCTTCAGAATAAACCTTCTCGTTGAATCCTCTGACAATGGTTCTGTCAATGAACAGAGAACGCATCACCACAATTGCCTTCAACACCTTCCCTAGAGTTACCTAGAGACAGACAGACAGACGAAAAGGTGAATATAATCTGTAGGTGCCAATGAAAACTCATCATAGAAATATGACATACAGTATTTGTGTATGTGTGTGTACCAGTAATACTGCAGATGTTCCATTGGGTCTGAACAGTTCAATGGTCATATCAGGGAACATCCGTCCTATACGAGAGATGACATCATCCACATACCTACACACACACAGGGCTGGGTGATTAATTGAGAATTTCAATAAAATGTTTGTCTTGCCACGATCAAGAAAATCAAGATAAAATTATCATTGTGCTGCATGCAGTGTTGCTCTCATTTTGTCTTTTGTTGTAAATGCAGCACACCCTTCCTTCACAGCGGTGCATTCTGGCCCTCCCCCTCAAGCCCAAACAGTAGTTTAAGCTCATGTTGAGAGGGAGGAGGGAGACATGGTGCGTTTCTCCAGTTATTTTGAAACGTCTTTGGTAACTTGTGACAGAAAGGCAGCTTTTGGTCGAGAAGAAAGTTAAAACAAATTCAGTCGTCATATGTTCTCAAATCAATGAGTAACTGTGTTTAATAATCGTGATTTCAATATGATTTTTGCCATAATCGGGCAGCCCTAATATATATAGCAAGAAAAACTTTTATGAATGAATGACCTTTATTTATATAGCACCCTTCACAGCACCAATGCACAGGGTGCTTTACACTACAGCATAACATATAAAACAAAAACCTGAAACAAATGACAACAACAACAGACAGCAGTTAAAAACAGTGAACAGACTTCCGGTTTACGACGTTCTGGTGAGCAGCCACATGAAAGAGCTCCCGGTCAATGAATATCAAAAAAAGGAAGTAAAACAATTCAAAACGAAATAAAAAGTGAAGATTCGAGGACAAAAGAAAGAAGGAAGAATGAACACGAGGACAAATGAAAGAAAAGCAACCCCAGATGAAGTAAATACACCGATGGAAGACTCAACACGAGGCAATGATGCAACAGGTAGAACAAGCTAGCGGGACGCTGAATGTCAGTGCAGAGAAGCTACAGGCTAACATACAAACTAGCTTACAAGCTAACAGAGGCAAACATACACACAGGGGACCTGGGGATGAGAATAGATGCAACAGAGGAAAGATAATTGAACAGTTACCGCAAGAAGTATAAAACTATAACACCAGAATTTAGAATAATTACAATACACACGTTATAGACAAACAATTTGAAATTTTTATTTTAAAAAGGGACACGCTGATTAGGGAACATATTGGGGAATAATACACGGTGGACTGGTATGAAGGAACTACAGGATTACACATGACACAATACAAATGAACATGAGCATAAGAAAGACAAATTCAGAACATTGGGCCTCATTCATGAAGCGATATAAGAACAGATTTCATTCTTAACTAGCATTTCCTCTTATTTTGTTCTTACCTGGGATTCAGCAACGTTTTCTTATTGTTGCTTTTCTCTCAGGCAAGACCAAATTCTAAGAGTGGTCGAGAGCACTCTTACCCAGATAAGAAACTCTTACCCAGATGAGAAACATTTAAAAAAGCCTACCATTTATAATAATAATACATAAGATTTATATAGCGCTTTTCCTAATTCTCAAAGTGTGAGGGCCGACGGTCCACTCTACTGATTAAAATTGCTTACTCGTGAGTAGGCATGCCCCGATCACGGTTTTTGCCACCGATACCAATCACCGATCGTCTATGAGCCATATCGACCGAAACCGATCGTTTTTGGTTTTATAAAAGAAAATAATAATAATATATACATTTTTTTTATTTATATAAAATATATATATTATATAATCATACTTGTAGTTGTATTATCTGCGAGACATCGCCACCACGCAACAACTCAAAATGCTCGCTATCTGCAAACAGCTCCACTGTCTGTGTGTACTCAAGTAGCCTCCAGCTACAGCCAGGATTCTCCGGCGCTGCAGCTGGA
Source organism: Notolepis coatsorum (assembly GCF_963971535.1). Lineage (NCBI taxonomy): Eukaryota > Metazoa > Chordata > Actinopteri > Aulopiformes > Paralepididae > Notolepis > Notolepis coatsorum. The sequence goes on along the minus strand of NC_140166.1, from coordinate 3,819,383 downwards.
CCCTATTTGTATACTCTGCTTTGGTCAAATCACATTCAGCATGCCCTCATGCGATGCAAGCCAGGGGCTCGAATAGAATCAATGTTATAAGACATTGATATCAGGAGCTATCTGTAGCTACTGCTAGCTGGCTAGATAACGTTAAGACAACGCCTCAGTGAACTATTTAGTTTACTGGGACATTTCATATAGAGCTAACGTGAGCTATCGTTGGCTACCGAGCTAACGGAGGTATCATGCACTCGACTATTGCTGGAGCATTTGTTGATATCAGGAGCTATCAGTAGCTAGCCAGCTAGATACCGTTAGACAATGCCTCATGTATTAAACATGTAGGAACCGCCTCGATTACCCTGGCCAGGACCCAGGAGTTGCGGTGTGCAGAGTCGTCGATGATCAGGACGACGTCTCCCTCAGCGAAGTTGCGTGACACACGTGTCCACTTCTGTCTCTCTTGGAGCTGAGGTAGAAATTCCTGTGTCCATCATTTCCAGAATATGTCTGCCATATACTGGACTTGTTTCCATCTCCTGCGGGAGTAGAGCTCTTCTTTCACGAAGAGGCCTGAAGGCAGGGAAGGCTTTGACTGGAGGAGCAAGAGGTGGTTGGGGGTAAGCGCTTCCAGGTCGTCCGGATCACTAGAAGCCTTGGTTATCGGTCGACTGTTAATGATGGCTTCTGCCTCACTGGAGCTTTAAGGTGGTGCTGAGAATCTTCCTGACCGACCTGATCATCCGCTCCATGGTGAGAACCGGTAGGGGGGTTGAAAATCCATTGGATTCCCCTCTGTCGTAGCGTGTTCTCGATCTTGGAGCTATTCCATTGTTCCATAGCTCTTCTTAGCTTGCGCTCCGCTCCAACGAAGTTAGTCCCGTTGTCTGAACGGAGGATTTTCACCTGGCCTCTTCTCGCGAGGAAGCGACGGAGAGCGTCAATGAATGAGTCGGTGTCCAACGACGATGCCACCTCAATGTGGACAGCATGGATAGCCAGACAGGTGAAGCTGCAACCCCACCTCTTCATGACGCTTCTGCCGCGTTTGACTTCAAACGGACCGAAGTAGTCTACCCCAGTGTTGGTGAAAGGGGGATCATCTGGAAGAACCCTGTCCTGGGGTAAATCCGCCATCTGTTGTTGTCCAGCAGCACCGTGTGAGCGTCGACAGGTTACACACTTGGAGGACTCTTCGTATGGCTGCGTGAGCTCCAGGGATCCAAAACTTGAGTCGCAGCTTGGACAGTATGTGGTTACGACCGCTGTGACCCACATTCTGGTGGATGTCTCTGAGTATAAGCTCCGTCACATGGAGATCCTTAGGTAGGATGGCTGGGTGTTTAGCCTCTTCAGGCATCGCCGATTTGTCAAGTCTTCCACCTACTCTGAGGATTCCATCTTGCAGTACTGGCTTGAGCTTGGCGATATGACTGCTCATCTTGACGTAGTCACCTTTCCGAAGCGCTGCGATTTCTTCTGAGTATTTCTGTCGCTGACTGTAACGAATGATCTCGAGCTCTGCTTCCTTTATATTTTCCACAGTGAGGTTGGTCTTCTCCAGGCTTGCCTTGAAGATCTACATCTGTGTCTGTACCTCAGACTGTGTGAGCGAAGCATTCATCTCCTTCCTCTTGCGACACAACATCAGCAGAGTGCTTCTAAGCTTCAGCATCCAACCGGCTGCCTTCTTGAGACGGTTCCAATTGGAGTAATATTCCAGGAACTGCTGAACTGTGTCGAACTGCTCTTCAGCTGCAGTAGCGCTGACCACGGCGTTCTTTACCTCTGGGTCCTCCGTGGTTAGGTCCCCATGGTGTTCTGGGTTCTGAGGCCATTCCTCTTCGGGCTTGGTGAGGAATTCCGGCCCCTGTATCCAAGTCTCATTGCGCAGGAATGATTCCACATTGAGTCCTCTCGACGCGTGGTCAGCAGGATTTGTTGCAGTATGCCTGTAAGTCAGTATGCCTGTAAGTCAACTATACAGACTCAAACGTATCTGTAGCTCTCAGGAGGAGTTCCACTCCGAAAGTGAAAATATGTTGGGACGTTTTGATGAAAAGGGCTACCCAAAGCAGTGTCTTAACTCTGCCATGGCCACAGTAAACCAAATCGAAAGAAAAGAACTATTCCGAAAGAAAGAAAGAAACAGAACACCAGGCACCATTAATTATGTCCTTACTTATGATCCATTTAGTTACGTTATAAAGTCCACAGTCATGAAACACTGGCATATTCTATCATCGGATAGAACGTTAAATGATCGCTTCCAACACCCTCCACGTTTTAGACATAAAAGAGCCACAAACCTGAAGGACCGCCTTGTCAGAGCGGACTCTTATTCAAAGCCAGAACCTTTTATTCATGGAAGCTTCCCATGTAGATCATGCACATCTTGCAGCCACATGATCAAAACAAACACATTTCACGACTCCCACACCGGGAAGGATTACAAGATCAGATCGCTAATAACATGTAATTCCACACACATAATTTACCTATTATTCTGCCCATGTAAAAAATACTATATTGGACAGACATCCCGCAAATTAAAAATCAGATTGAACGAACACAGAAGCAATATAAAGCGGACTGACATTAATTCCCCTGTGGCACGACATTTTAACGAAATGGATCATAAAACTAATGACCTCAAGTGCATAGGTCTAGAGATGGTTTTTCTTAATAGAAGAGGTGGCAACCATGAACAACTGCTTTTGCAACGAGAATGTGTATGGATTCATCGGCTCAAATCTATGTATCCAGTTGGGATGAATGAAGAGTTCAATTTGACTCCATTCCTCTAGCTATCATAAGTTATCTACTGTATAAACAAAAAACGAGTACACTGATTAATGAACGGTCTTACAACCTGATACCCCCAATGTACTGTTTTTTGTTCCATACAGAGTTGTAAATTAAATTATATATTGTATTGACATCGGCTCAAATCGATGTATTCCATCTGGGATGAATGAAGAGTCCAATTTTGGCTCCATTCCTATAGATGCTACCCTAAGTTATCTACTGTATGAGAGAGAAAAACTAGTACACTGTTTAATGAACGGTTTAACAACCTGATGCACTCCAATGTACTGCCTTTTATTTCCATACAGGTCTGTAAATATTGTAATATGTATCAATTTGGTGTTTTCATATATTACCATCATACACATTTATGTGATATTGTGATATTGTGATATTATGTAGTCTACTTGTCAATCTAGCCCTGCTACCAATCATGACGTCAACCTAGCCTGTTAACTGTTAACTGATTGCCGATTGTTCCCACCTGGTGTCAAGTACAGCCTACTTAAGTTATGTTTGTCACAGTTGTCATTTACACACTGATGAAGGCCGGATGGCCGAAAACGTTTTGTGTCCTTTGAAAATAAAAACCAACGATATTCAGAGTGCGGTCCCTACCTCCCTTTTTTGCAGTATCTACATACCGCCACTGTCCTACATCTGATAGCTTCAAGATGGTCTCCACTCGATTCGCTACGAAGGTGCGAAACCTACTGGTTCTGTTTGCAATGTATTTGAGCACCGTGGTGCTGTCGGACCAGAACACAGATTTGTTTAGGTGGAGCTCCAGCTCGGATCTCAAGGTCCTGTCCATGCGCGCTGCCATGGTAGCTGCTGCTAGCTCCATGCGCGGGATAGTGAGGGGCTTTCGTGAAGCTTGTTGTCATCACTCTTCTGTAGCAGATAGCTCACCGTTCCGTAGCCTTCTTGGCTAGCATCTGCGAAGTGATGCAGCTGGTTGAATGTTGCCTCGCCGAAGCCCTTGGGCTTGAAACTCCGAGGCACTCCGAAATCCTCCAACAGACGAAGGTCCTCCATCCAGCTGGACCATTGTAGAGCGAGGTGCTCTGGGATGTCGTCATCCCATCCTAGTTTGAATCTGCAGAGCTCTTGGAGGATCCTCTTCGCTGTCAAGACCACTGGAGCTAGGAGGCCCAGCGGATCGTAGATTGAGCCAACTATAGAGAGGATGCCTCTTCTTGTGGGTGATTTTTCTTGTAGGACAATCTTGAACTTGTCGCTCTCAGTACACCACCCGACTCCCAAATTTCTCTCGACCGGGAGCATGTCCAGATCCAGATCTAACTCCCACAGAGGTTCGGCCCTTTCCTCAGCAGGGATAGCGGAGGGCACGGCTCGGCTGTTGCTCACCCACTTAGTAAGCCTGAATCCTCCTGAGGCAAGGATAGCCCTTAATTCGTTGCACAGGGACACAGCCTCCTCTTCTGAATTAACTGACTTGAGGCAGTCATCAATGTAGAAGTTGTGCAGCACTGTGTCGACCCCTGCAGGGCTGTACTGTTCTCTGTTGTCTTGTGCACACTTTTGTAGGGCGAAGCTGGCACAACTAGGAGAGGAGGTGGCACCGAATATGTGTACTCTCATTCTGTACTCTATTAGGTCTTGGCTAATGTTACCGGAAGGCCACCAGAGAAACCGGAGAAGGTCAGCATCCTCGACCGGCACCCTGACTTGGTGGAACACGGCCTCCACATCTGCCATAACAGCCACCTCCTCTTGCCTGAATCTAGTGACGACACCCAGGAGAGTACTCCTTAGATCCGGCCCCTGTAGCAGCTGGTTGTTCAAGGTGGTGCCTTGGAATGATGCCCCACAGTCGAACACCACGTGGATCTTCTTCTTGGCATGGTACACGCCATGGTGTGGCAAGTACCAAACTTTTCCATCGCTGCGGCTGAGCTCCTCACTGGGAACCGTGACTGCGTAGCCCTTTGCGATCCAGTCGTCGACGAACACTGAGTAATCAGCGTGGAACTTGGGATTCTTCGTGAACCTCTTCTTTAAGTTGAGAGCTCGCTGTTCAGCTACTCTTCTGTTGTTCGGCATCTTGAAGACTGCGTTCCTCACTGGTAGGCCGATGCTGTAGTGTCCCTCTGTAAGTTTCACGGACTGCGAGACCAGTTCCAGAAACTAGATGTCATCCCTCGACTTCTCAAGCTGGTTGTCTCGACACTCTGGGAAGTCGTTCTTGAACTGTTGACTCCAAAGTTCATCTAGCGTGGCCACGGATGTGCGGTTGGACGTGACTTGTATGAGTCCACTGGTAGTTTCATGGCCATTTTCTCCTCTGAGGGGGCCATTGACGATCCAGCCCAGTCGCGTTTTCACCGCGTACGGCCCTAGTGGTCCGCAAAGACGACTTCAAACTGGAAATGGTAACAACAGATGAGGTACTCAAAAAACTGAGCGCCCTCCAACCTAACAAGGCCACTGGCCATGACAACATCCCCTCCAAATTCCTCAGAGACTCAGCAGCCGCCATCCTCCCAGTCATCACACACATAATAAACCTCTCCATAAAACAGGGACACGTCCCCAAGGACTTCAAAATTGCGAGAGTGACCCCTCTGCACAAAAAGGGCAGTAAATTAGACCCAGGCAACTACCGCCCTGTTTCTATTCTTACCTCCATCTCGAAAGTCATGGAAAAAAATGTCTACAAACAGGTTGAAAAGTACCTAGCGGAAAAAAATCTAATCTACGAATTCCAATCTGGCTTCAGAACATCCCACTCCACTGACACATGCCTTCTCTATTTGAACGACCACATCAAACAAGAGGTGGACGCGGGCAAATACTGCAGCATGGTCATGATGGACCTACAAAAAGCCTTCGACACTGTCAATCACTCCATTCTGATTGACAAGCTAAAAGCAATTGGTTGTGATAGTCTATCAGTGAGCTGGATGCAATCCTACCTGGAGGGGAGAGAACAGATGGTGGAGGTAAACGGCACCCTATCGCCCCCCCTCACAGTGAGCTGTGGTGTTCCACAAGGAAGCATACTAGGACCGCTACTGTTCCTAATTTATGCAAATGACATGTCGTCAGCTTGTGACTGCAACTTGTTCTTGTTCGCAGACGACTCAGCCCTGCTGGTCTCTGACAAGAAGAAGTTACAGGTTGAAAAAACCCTCAGCTCGGAACTAGGCAAAATCTGCATATGGCTCGCTGATAACAAACTATCATTACACATGGGCAAAACAGAGTCCATTCTCTTCGGTTCAAATAACAAACTCAGCAGGACCGACGGCTTCTCAGTTACAGTGGGTGACAATATTGTCACAAGGAAAGATGAAATTACCTACCTGGGTTCCATCCTAGAGGCTAATCTCTCCTGTGACAAAATGGCATCCAATGTAATAAAAAAAAGTCAACCAACGAACTCGATTCTTGTACCGGATCTCCTCTCTGGTAAACAAGAATACCCTGAAGACTCTGGCAGGAGCACTCATTCAAGGGTACTACAACTATGCTTGCACCTCATGGTACCAAAGCACCTCAAAGGCGCTAAAAACAAAATTACAAACATCTCAAAACAAACTGGTCAGACTACTGCTTGACCTTACTCCTAGAACCCACCTCACCCCTGCCCACTTTGACAACCTAGGATGGCTTAGAGTAGACGACAGAGTACAGCAACTTGCAATGGGCCTGGTCTACAAGATACACTACACGACCAAGGTACCCATGTACATGTCAAAATAGATGTAGCAGTACTGTCCATCTGTATGTCATGTATGTCATATATGTACTGATGAATTGAAAATGGGGGACCCTAATGTAAACAAGACGAAAGTCTTTCTCTGGTCTGCATCCCCTTAACAATTGTGTGTATTGAGCTGTACTGTATTGTACCCATTCTGCAATCTGTTAATAAAATTTTCAATCAATCAATTCAATCAATCAATCTTGCACGATGGGTACCACCTGCCATGGTTCCATTGCCTTAGGTACGTCAGTCCCGATGAGAAGGCCTATCTCCGCCTGGATCTACGGGATTTGCACTTCACTGAGATGGGGCCACTTATCGACTTCCTCTTGCAGTGGGATGTTGTTTACGAGCAGGTATTGACTTCTGAGAGAAGGTGTTGGGTACAGGGTTTCCGTTAGAAAAAATTGTTGCCGGCCTCAGTGTCCGGTAGATTTCAATCTACCGGTCAAATGAGAGAAATTCCGGTCAGAGTTTATTGAGCTTAAAAACAATTGATAGGCAAAAGAATGACAACAAAACAAAAGAATGACATCATCAAGGCATGTAGATTTATAATATTTTTACTTAAAACTAGGCTACTTTTGCGTATAAAGTCATTATATTCCAAATAAAATAAGTCCCGAGACTCCATGCTGCTGCCGACTTTAAATCAAATAGGTGTCTGTGGGCATTCGCCCGACATTAATAAACAACAGTCTGTTATAATCACATTTTTATGAGCTAACGAATTCCGTTATATTGGACATTTGTATTAATTATATCAAGCGAAGAACTGAGAAATTTGGCAGACAGACGGCAACATTATCGTGGGTTTGCGTGACGACTGACGACTCTCTCTCTCTCTCCACCTCCCAATGACTTATTTGCGAGAGTATGTCGATGCAGAGCAGCAGATTCAGCTGTTATTGGCTCTTTTCTGGGGACCGCACAGCAGCGCCCCCCACCCAACATTGAATTGCCAATGGCTGAATTGGAGTACTGCTGGAGTACTGCACTGTGCTGCTGCTGCTCCGGCTCTGCAGCTTCACAAAAGTTTGCACACCCAGCACTAAGCTCTCGCTGACAACGTCGTTGTCATTATTAGAAGCAACGATGAAACAAATGTAATGATTGTTTTGTTCATCGCATAGGCTATTTAATTTTAGCCTATTTTAATACAATTCAAATAATCAAATTGTGCTTAGACTCAGCAAATTATTTTCACCGGACATTAAGACCGGAGAGATTAAATATGTCGGACTTCAACAGATTTAGTCGGTCAAATACCGGTAATTACCGGCTAACGGAAACGCTGGTTCGGTAGCTCAAGGAAGTTGTCACTATCCAAGCTACAGACTTCTAAACCAGACACCATCTGGCTCCTCACAACCTGCTCGCCTCCCATGGTCTTTAGCAGGATACTTGTCTTCCTGCCGGTGACGTTAAGCGCTGCCATTAACTTCTCTGTGCAGAAAGTGACGTTGCTGCCTGGGTCGAGGAACGCGTAGGTAGCCACCATCTTGTTGCCTTTCTTGGCTTTGATGTGGACCGGAACGATAGCCAAGATGCTTTCGACGTTGCCGGCCCCAGTAGCTCTGCAGGTCCTCGTTTCTGCGTTGATGCATCCACTGACCATAGAACTGGCTTCGCCTTCTTTTTCCCCGCCCCTGTGCTTATTTTCTTTGGGCGCATCATCCGATGTCTCCTTCTTGTGCCTTGCTACATCATAGGCAGCTTTGTTCTTAATATGTAGAACTATAGGGTGGGTAAGCTGGCAGACTTGGCAGCTCATATTTTCTTGGCAGGCCTTGCTCATGTGACCCCGTTTCAGACAGCTGAAACATAGGCCTTTACTCTTGAGAAAATCTATCTTCTCCTTGTGAAGAGACTTCTACAACTTTTTGCATTGCTCCATGGCATGCTGTTCTCCTTGGCAGAAGAGGCAAGGGTTGGAGAAGGCACAGAGTGTATAACCCTTGGTCCTTGCTTTAGTCTCTGCCGGGTTCTTGACTGCTGTAGCAGCTGTTGTGAAGCTTCCCCGAGCGCCGCTCTTTCTGGATGTCTTCTCATCTTTGTGAGCCTTAGCTTGGCTCTTGTTTCCATCTATGATGTTGCCAAAGAGAGGGTGTAGGGCTTCTTTGGCTTGTAGGTTGACAAAGTCGGGAAGGTCGCTGAACTTGGCGCTACGATGATCTTTCTCTAGAAGAGCATAGGCTTTGCTTCTCCACCACTCTCTCTGCTTGTACGGAAGCTTGGCTGTGATGGCACGCATATTTGCTGTCAAGCTCCTGCATGTACTCCACGTCAGCCATAGCGTTGAGGCATCCAGTGAGATAGAGGCCAAAGGAGTGGAGCGCCTCTCCGTCATCGGACTTGATAGTAGGCCAGTTCAGTGCCTTGTCTATATACGCCATTGAGATCTTGTATCCATTTCCAAAATGTTCTTTCAAGAGCCTCCTTGCCTCGCGATAGCCTCGCTCTGGTTCCATGTGAAGACAACTTCTTATCAGCTCTCTTGGCTGTCCATCCATGTACTGCTCCATGAAGTACAGCCGGTCTCTGTTACTATCTGTCTTGTCCTCCACTCCGTGTTCAAAGGCCCTGATGAATAGCCTGTACTCCATAGGGTCTCCCTTGAATATAGGAATCTGTTGAGGGGGCAGAGTAGCAAGGTTTTGTTGCTTCACTAGGAAATCCACGATGGCTTGTGTGGACTCTTGTTGCGGAGACTCTTGTTCTTTCTGTGTAGCACCGCCAGGTGCACTGGAGCTGCTACTGTAAGCAGGTTCTCTATTCATCGCTACGGCCTGGGGAGTAGGCGTAGCCTGTTCGTGAGCTTGTGATTCGAAGGGCGCAGAGGCATGACAGCCTTGAGATAAAAAAAAATTAAAAAAGAAATTAAAAAAAATTGGATTACAGAAAATTATCACTAAAGTGCTATCTGTTGCAGCTGCACTGTTCTCCATGAAAATACCATATTTGGATAAGTTTGACCATTTCTCAAAATCTGAAAATCATTATTTAATAAAACACAGAAAAGGATTACCAAGTTACTCTGGATAAAAAAATACTTTACAGACAACATTGAGACAAAGCTTCCTGACACATCTCCATCAAAACTCTAGGAAGAACTCATTGAAATCTCATCTGATACCACCTGGAGAGCTAGTTTCAGAGTGTGGTGCTGAGTACCAAGTATCTCATGATGCAGCAGTTAAGGTGTTGCCAAGTGGCCAAGTTGAGCCTTGAGGATGACATGAGTGTTGCCTTGTCAAAGACTGACAGCAATAAAGACTGTTTGCTTATTTCCTATGTTCGCTTTGTAAATTCCCAGTCACTGAGTGAAGATCTGCTGTTTTGCAAATATGTCAAAAACAGAGCGACAGCTGATGAGCTCTTCAAAATTATTGACAGTTACCTGACAGAACATGGACTGAAATGGGAGAACTGTGTGGGCTTTTGCTCTGACGGTGCGCAGGCCATGGCAGGGAAAAGGAGGGGGCTACAGGCGCTCATCAAGGGGGTCTCGCCAAACGCGCAATGGACGCACTGTAAATTCACAGAGAGGCGCCAGCGTCAAGACAGCTTAGCCCTGATCTGAATGAGGTTGACAGAAGTTATAAACGTGGTAAATTTCATCAAAACCCGACCCTTGAAAGCGCGCCTGTTCTCTGCGCTGTGTGAGGAGATGGGAGCTGACCATTCTGCAGTGCTAAATAATAATAAATTTAAACATGGCCCATTTCATGACTATTTAGTTGTGGCGAGGGGGGGGGGGCCCAAACAGAAAAAGTTTGAGAAGCACTGGCCTACAGTATCCATTTTCCCTCCCCCATCATGAAGTGCAACTAATGCCGCTCCTCCCTGACTAAGCCCCCCTCTGTGACACACTCCTTGCCACCTAAGGGTTCATAATAATACAATAACCTAAATATACAGCTAAGCCCCATTGTATTCTGAAATGTAGACTTTAACAGTAGGCAACTAAGCCAATAGAAATAAGGTATAACTCATGAGTGCTTTGGCTCCTATACAAAGACACGTTACAAAATAAACAATATAATACAATACAGTTTTAGTAGACAAAATAAAAAAATATATATAAAATGGTGAGAGAGGAAGGAGTTCATGGGTTGAAAGCAAACCATTGGTCAATTGCCCCCAAATACAGTACCCCCAAATACGACTTTATAAACCCATGCAGAACTTTTCAATAATAATTATTATTATTATAACTTATTGCGTGCGTTCTGCTTCTGACATGGATTATATATTGCTGTTAGAACAGTTAGATGCTGGCTGCCCAGGCCGTACGCATGTAACGCATATTTACAACCTCTCCTCTCTTCTCTGTATAGATGTAGTAGCAGCACTGTCTATCTGTATGTCATGTATGTCATATATGATGAATTGAAAATGGGGGACCCTGATGTAAAAAAGACAAAAGTCTTTCTCTGGTCTGCATCCCCTTAACAATTGTGTGTATTGAGCTGTACTGTACCAATTCTGCAATCTGTTAATAAAATGTTCAATCAATCAATCAAAACTCTGCTCCACACCTAAAGTTCTGAGAGCACTCTGAGTTTTAGCCACGGACATTTCAGAGAGAGATGACATGTGACAGATCCAGTATTTCCAAACCTATAGGTTCGGAAATACCGGATCTGTCACCCGTTATCTCTCTCTGAAAGAGCATATGGATCAGCGGCATATATATATCAGTATACTGCGCGCCGCGATTGGTTCTTGACAAGCATGCAGCCAGTCGTTCAGTATTGACCAGTGTTGTGCTAGTTACTGAAAAATAGTAACTCAGTTACTTTACTAGTTACTTCATTTCAAAGTAACTTCGTTACTGTACTAGTTACTTACACCCAAAAGTAATGAGTTACTGTGAAAAGTAACTATTTAGTTATTTAAAAAAAAGATAAAAAAAAAAGATTGCTCCCGAGTCCCATGCCCTATAGTACTCAAAATCGGTTGATCAACTTGACAGTTTCCATTCACATCACCGAACTCTGCTAAGCAATGTGGTCTAGATACAAACACAAATCTGACACAAACAAATGTTGTCCCGAGTCATATAATAAGAAGTGCGCCGGTTGAAGGAACAGCCTTGATGTCGCCGGAGCGTTTCATTATAACCATTATAATTCAAGGGTACTACGACTATGCTTGCACCTCATGGTACCAAAGCACCTCAAAGGCGCTTAAAACAAAATTACAAACATCACAAAACAAACTGGTCAGACTACTACTTGACCTGAACCCCAGAACCCACCTCACCCCTGCCCACTTTGACAACCTAGGATGGCTTAGAGTAGACGACAGAGTACAGCAACTTGCAATGGGCCTGGTCTACAAGATACACTATACAACCGGGGTGCCCATGTACATGTCAAAATACTTCCCAAAGGTCAGTGAATACCACAACCACTACACCAGAGGAAGCTCAACAAATCATGTTAAACCCAGATTCGGCTCAAACAAGGGACTAAACACGTTTCGCAATTATGCCACAACAATGTGGAACGCCCTACCCAAAGCTAGCGGTAACAGTACTGTATATTTGAATACCGTTTATGTCACAAATGTATCAGTACTAAATACCTATATGTCCCTATGCCATAAATGTCATGTATGTTGTGTATGTCATAAATGTCTATATGAATTGAAAATGGGGGACCCTGATGGAAACAAGACAAACGTCTTTCTCTGGTCTGCATCCCCTTAACAATTGTATGTATTGAGCCGTACTGTATTGTACCCATTCTGCAATCTGTTAAATAAAGTTTTCATTCATTCATTCATTCACCATCTTGCAAGTTGCAACGTTGTTTAAGATATCAATCAAAGCATTGCAACGTTAGAATAGTTAGGATATCAATTGTGCATGAAAGGACTATATTTATATTGTTTGGTTAGTATTATATGAGATTCCCTGGCAGATTTCGTACAGTCAAAATCCGTTGATCAACTTGAGTTTCACTCACCAAAGTCTGCGGTGGTTGAGATGTAGTAACGTTACGTTAGTCCAGTTGACTCCAGCAGCGCCTCAAACATGTTCTTTATCTCGTTTCCATGTTGTATATTAATTATCTCTCCAAGTAGTTGCTAAATGGTTTGTTAGTTTGTTACTGCATTCTTTGTATGTAGATTCATAGCGAGCGTTTGTTTTGTTTACAATAGAGAGGGTCTATTTCTTTCCGTAGCCGCATTTCTTTGCGCACTTCTGATTGGCCAGTGGCCAGACTCGCCTCGTATCATTCTACGCGGGTGGGGATGAGGATAATAATAATAATAATAATCACTACCGCTCGCTATCAATCTACGCCGTATATAACGCAAATAACGCAGTGACGAACCATTCAGTAACGTAAGTAGCGTTACTGAATTTCAAAAGTAATGCGTTAGAGTACTAGTTGCGGCAAAAAGTAACTTCGTTTCTGTAACGCGTTACTTTGTAACGCGTTAGTCCCAACACTGGTATTGACAAAGCCTACTTTGCTGGAACGATTTATTTCGCACTATACAGTACGTATACGTATAAGTACAAGTCTTTATTTGTCATCAGATTAACACACACACACACATGCGATGAGCGACCCACAGGAACATATGTGTGTCATTTTGAGATCGCAAAGCGCTTCCTGTTGAATATATCAGACAGGGATCAGATGGCGAAACTCTGCTGTTTTAAACCCGCCTCATTCGCCTTATAAGGAGATGGTGGGCGTGTCTGTATGCAAATTAATTTAGCGCGAACACGCTTTTGAGTTTAAGAATGAGTGGGATTCATGATGCAAATCTCCTGGGTACACACAGATTTCGACGTTAACACATTGGTTGCCAGCAGGGGGTGCGCGATTTATCGCTTGAGTGCCAGCGCTTTAGTCAATGAGGACGAGCACATTTGCGAACGCATAAACTATATCTTAAATTATGGCTATGTGTCTAATACACCCGTCGCTTATCAATGACTTGCTTGCAGTCAACATGTACGAAACGGATTGTTTTTTTATCAGTACATTTCCGTTTTATACCGTTTTGAATACGAGTATAGTTTTGAAGATTTCTAGTGATTCCAGAAAAATCCGTGAAAATAGCTCTTTACTGGAATACACAAAACATGTTGTAATTTTTCTGCCTATTTATGAATCGTTTTCAAATAAACGCTAGATTATCGATATTATGTGTACTTATGCACGCTAGAGAAGCGGGCTGAAAATCGATTATCTATGCCGTGCCTGCCGCTAACGTTACGCACACACTGTACACACACAGGAGACACGTTGTGAACGCTGAGAAAAAAAAACTCTGATTAACCCAATACTGGTAAAAAATAAAGTCCTTACCTCAGATCAGATGTTCTGCAAAAAGATTAATCCAATTCCTGATCGCCATTCCAAATATTTATTTATAGATCCAACGTTATACCTCGAAATCGACGCTTCTTCCAGTTCCCTCAGTGGATGCAATAGTCTCAGGTTACATGCCTCAGAAGTAAAATGTGGAGCCCGGAGTTTTTTTTTCTGATGCATTCCCATCGACTCCATTCCAATGGGTGCAATACCATCCGGGAGACGATAGGGGGCGGCCCTTTTCGAGCTCAGAGCCAGTCCCAATGATAACGTGAGGCTGGATGGATGAAAAATGTATGATATCGCTTAGGGATGCACCGATATGAAATTTTGCGGCCGATACCGATTGTTCAACTAACACAATCGGCCGATACCGATAAGATATTTGTGGCAAAAAAAACAAAAAAAAGTTAATATTACTTTTTTTTAATGAAACTACTGTATATTTGTATGTCTCTAAATGTTTTGATGAATTGAAAATGGAGGACCCTTATGTAAAAAAGCCGAAAGTCTTTTTCTGGTCTTCATCCTCCAGTCTTAGCACTGTTGTTGTATTGAGCTGTACATGATATTTTTGACCTTGTGAGTAGCCTGGCTGCAGCATTTGACCATTTGCAGTTTGTCTGTGGATGATTTAGTGAGACAGGTGAGTGAGTTGCAGTAATCAAGCCTAGAGGAAATAAAAGCATGCACGGACAGTTCTAATTCAGAGTGAGATATGATGGAGCGGAGTTTATGAAACATTCTTGAGTCTTTGCTGAATTTTAAGACTTTTTATTTTATTATTCATTTACATTTATTCAGAAGGGAAAGGGGGGAGGGTGTCAGATTTTCATATGTCAGTGGTTGTAACTAACTAGTGGTTGTGAACTAACAGTTCACAGAAATCACGGTTGGGTTCATATCACGTTTTGGGGTCATAGTGTTGTGACATATCAGATCATTCCTTGACAAATTTGCTTCATGTCTGTTCCAAGTTTGGAAATGACCTGTTGCTGAAGTGACTATGAGAGGTAATAATAACGTTGTGGTTTGACATTATGCACTGAAATAACAAATGACCGGTGACTGCATTGGGCTGCATATAGTTTGCTATAAATAGCATTAAGGATTTGATTATGGATTTGCAATGCAGAGGTTGCTTTGGGTAAATACTTTGGGGGTGCTTTTGCCTTCCAAGATCTCTCCTTGTGCTGACCGTGGAGATGTGAACTGGCCAATAATGTTAAATGTATTAATGCCTGCATACACCTTGCATTCTCAAATTCCATCTACAATGGGGGAAATAAGTATTGAACACATCAGCATTTTGTCCCGTAAATATATTTCCAATGTGGCCATTCAAGTGAAATTTTCACCAGACTTTGGTATTAACTCAGGGAATCCAGACAAAATCTAAACATTAAAGTCCATACATAAATAAAGTTATGTGTAATAAAGTGGAATGACACAAGAAAAAAGTATTGAACACACTAACTGAAATTAATTGAATACTTAGTGGAGAAGCCTTTGTTTGTAATGACAGCTTCAAGGACGCTTTCTGTGTGATGTAACTAATCACCCGCAGTATTCAGGTGTGATTTTGGCCCATTCCTCTACACAGATTGTCTTTAAATCTTGAAGATTGCGGGGGGGCCTCTTGTGAATCTGGATCTTCAGATGCTTCCACAAATGTTCAATTGGGTTTAAGTCAGGTGATTGACTGGGCCATTCCAACAAGTTGATTTTGTTTCTCTGAAACCAACTGCGAGTTTCCTTTGCTGTTCGCTTTGGATCGTTGTCCTGCTGGAAGGTCCGCCCACGTCTCATCCTCAGCATCCTGGTGAATGGCAGCAGGTTCCTCTCAAGAATTTCTCTGTACATGGCTCCATTCATTGTTCCTTCAATGATATGAAGTCTGCCAGTACCAGGAGAGGAGAAGCAGCCCCACACCATGATACTTCCACCTCCAAACTTCACTGTTGGCAGGGCCGCCTCAGGGGGTGTGCGAGCAGTGCGGTCGCACAGGGCGTCACGGAAAGGGGGGCCTCGCAAAAAAGAATTTTTTTTTTTTTTTTTTTTTATAAATATATATATATATATATTTTTTTAATTAAAATAAATAGAATGTTAACAATCACTTTCCATCACAGACCTAAAATCTAGTTTTGCTTACATGCTTATATATTTCACATTAGACACGTTTGTAGAATAGTGTTCCGGGCTCTGCGGCTCTGCAGATATACTATTGGTTTCATTCAATTACTTTTATGCAAAGCATCGTGGGGTGGGAGGACTAACACTAGGGGGAGCTGGTTGGCGTCGGTCTGGTAGTCGGTAGAGAGATGTGAAGAAGACCGGTATTATCCATGAGGGGAGGGGGTACAGCCAGGTACAGGGTCTATTCGGCGCTGTCCACTGGAGCGAGTGGATGTCTTGGCCAAGAGAACCAGATGTGCAGCATCGGAGCGGAGGAGATGGCGCCGCGTGCCGTGGGCTTGTCGGTACCGGGTGTGGTGATTAGGTTGTGCCAGGATGGGGAGGACGTTCGGTGGATGGACTGAGGATGAAAGTTGTTGCGTGTTGGAACCTTCAGTCAGGCTATAGCTATGTCGGCTAGTAGCTTGGCTGGGGGCAGGGACAGCTAACTAGCGTTAGCTAACGCTAGCTAGCTAGCGTTGGCTACGCTGTCGGGTGCTAACGTGTGGCGGATGGACTGGGAGCGGACTCCCGGGTTCATCCCAACGGGGGGGACAATATCATGATGGGACTGGTGAACTTTCTCCACGGTCGTCTCCTTCCTCTTGGACCTGACTCTGCGTTAGGGTGAGTTTTTGGTGCGGTCTGCTCTGTTCCCGCCGTGGATCTCTCTCTCTCTTTTTTTCTTTGCTTTTTTTTATATATTTTTTTTTATTATTTTTTAAACATACACATAAACATAAAATTAGATATACAAGCATTAATTAACAGTACACCTCCAATTAAATCACCATTTGAATAAATGTATTATACAAGAAATATACCTAATACTTGCTATCTAATACCCTACACACATATGCTCTCGCTCGCTCCCCCCCCCCCCCCCCCCCCGGACCCCCACTTGGATAATCCATCCATTATCATTCGCTCCTTACCAGGCACTACAATTCATATGCTAGCTTTTATTCTCTCCACCACTTCTAACCACATTGCAATTTTGGATTCACTGACACCTAAAATCCTTGCTGTAGATATTTCTATCTATCGAGATATGTAAGAATCCAAACCTTCCTACACATTTTTTCCGGTTGAAACCATCGTGATGCTATCAGCTTTTTAGCCGCTGTGATACCTGATAAAACGAATCTCTTTAGCTGTATAGGGACTGCAAACTCAAAAACATCATTCAACAGCAATACAGAGGGGTGTACAGGTATATCCAGAATTAAAATATTTGATAATTGCTGGGACACTTCTTTCCAGAATATCTTAACTGGTGGGCAATCCCAGTACATGTGCATAAATGTACCCTCGTCCCCATTTGTACACAAGGAGCATCTGGAGTCTTGTTTAAGTCCCATTCTGTTCAATCTTATAGGAGTCAAGTATGTCCTATGAATATAGTTAAGATTTATTTGTTGATGGTCCGGGTTACGTGACGCAAGTCGAACGTTTGCCCAGGCTTCTTGCCAATCAAAATGTATTTCCAGGTCTGGTATATCCCTCCTCCAGACTGAGTCTAGGGGGAGGATTTCATACGAGGACGTTAGTAATTGATGATAAAAATCTGATACAAAACCTCTCGATGTCTCTCTTTCATAGAAGAATTTGTGGTATCTGTGGTGTTCAATTGGTATCCTTAATGGGACTCCATGAGCCTTCAAACATACCAATAACTGTGCGTAAAAAATAATATGTGGATCTGGTGAGATTACATTTTTTATGTATTTCTTCATATCTACAAAAGCCATGTTTGTTGAAAACATCTCCTAATGTGTGTATGCCCTGCTTTTCCCATTTAGGGTATCTTATAGGTCGTTTTCCAATCAGGAGTGCATTGTTATTGAATATGGGAGTATGACTATGCCATTTATGTGGGTTAGAATATTCTTTTTGTGTTTCACGCCATATCCGGATCGCATGAGTAATAATGGGGCCAAATTTCAATTTGCATTGCTTAATTGATAATTTGGTGTATACTATGTCCTGCAGTCTATGTGGTGCTACTATATTTACTTCTAAATTTCTCCAGGATACTGATGCTTGGGAATCAAACCAGGCTGTCAGTGGTCTTAAAGTGTACGCCTTAAAATAGTGGTAAAAATCTGGAAATGCCATACCTCCGTCGGCTTTGTTTCTCTGTGCGGTGGATCTTTTCATACGTGGTGGTTTGTTATTCCAAATAAATTTGTATGCGGTAGAGTGTAATTTTTTGGAGGGGCTAACGGTAGCATTGAGCTAATGAAGTTGATTCTAGGTAGGACATCCATCTTAACTATTGATACCCGTGCCTGAACTGAGTTTTTAAGTTTTGACCACCTGTCAAAGTCGTATTTGATCTTATTTTGGATTTGTATGTAATTGTACTTCACCGTTTGGCTTATAGTAGGGAATACTTCAACTCCCAAACATCTAAAGTGTTTAACCATTGGTATTTCTTCTGGAAGGAGTATATTTTTTGCAGGGGCATTAAGTGGAAGGAAAGCCGACTTTGGCCAATTTATCCTAAATCCCGATAGACTGCCAAATTCATCAATCAACTTGAGAAGATGAGGCATTGCGGTGTTAGGGTTTTGCATGAACAGTATTACGTCGTCCGCATATAAACTAATTTTGTGTTGTGTGCCCTTGATTGCGATTGGTTCTATGAATTGGGATTGTCTTATGTATTGTGCTAAAGGCTCTAATGATAAATCGAATAGTCCGGGACTAAGAGGGCAACCCTGTCTAGAAGAGCATGATACCGGAAAGATTTCGGAGGTGATTATACCTGTTGTAATCATGGCCGATGGGTCTTTGTATAATACTTTAATCATATCAATGAATCCTTTTCCTAACCCCATCCTTTCTAATACTGCCCATAGATAAGACCATTCCAACCTATCAAAAGCTTTCATCGCATCCAGGGACAGCATCGCCTTAGGTGTGGTGTCATCTAGTACGTGTAGTAATCGTCTTATATTATCCTTGATCAAGCGGCCTCTTATGAAGCCAGTCTGGTCCGGATGAACTAAAGACGTCATATGCTTTTGGAGTCTGATGGCTAATACCTTAGAATACAGCTTGATATCGGTTCCGACGAGGCTTAAGGGTCTGTAACTACCGCACTCGGTGGGGTCTTTGTCTTTTTTAAGGAGGACTGTCATGAGTGCAATATTGTTGTTCTTATGGAAGTTCCCCTCCTTGATTGAGTATAAAATCATATTAAGTAATAGGGGTCCAATTACGTCCCAACATGAGAGGTACATTTCTGGTGGGATACCGTCTCTTCCAGGAGCCCTACCACTTTGCATTTCAGATATGGCCTCCCTAAGTTCATCTAGTGTGATGGGTGTTTCTAACTGTTTAGCGTCATCCTCTGATAGTTTGGGGAGGTTAATTTGATTAAGATATGTGTCCATTTTGTTTTGATCGAAGGTCGTTTCTGATTTATACAAGTTGGAGTAGAACTCTTTGAATGTCTCGTTGATTTTTTTAGGGTCTGTAACAAGTCCTTGTTGTGCTTTAATGGAATTTATATCTGCAAATTTTGCGTTGACTCTTAACCGCATAGCTAGTAGGTGACTTGGTTTAGAACCCTGAGAGTAGTGCTGTTGTCTTGTGCTACGTATTTGTACTTCAGATTGTTGTTTATAAATGGCGTTAATCTCTTTTTTTAGCACATTAATTTGAGTTTCCAGTCGAACCGAGTAGTTGTATTGTAAAGAAGAAAATAACGTAGAGTAAAGCGTTTCCAGCTCTGCCAGTTTTGAGCAACGATTCTCTCTCTCTATATATATATCTCTCTCTTTCTCTCTCTCTATCTATATCTCTCTCTCTTTCTCTCTCTATATCTACCTATCTGGCTTTGGGCTTGTTTGTCAGGTTCCGGGGGTGTTTTGTGCATTCGACTGTATCATATGCCCAGCCTCGGGCAGCGCTATTATTTGGGAATATGTTGACTGTATCTGTGTGCCCAGCCTCGGGCAGCGCTATTGTTTAGGAGTATGTTGGCTGTATAAAAAAACATATATATATATATTTAAATTAAAAAAAAATTAAAAATATATATTAATTTTAAAAATGTTTGCCTTTGAGGGGGGGCCTCACGTTTGGAACTCGCACAGGGCCTCGCATTTCTCCCAGACGGCACTGACTGTTGGTATAGTGTTATTCTGGTAATGTGCAGTGCCATTTCTCCTCCAAACATGGTGAGTTGTGTGACATTTTCGTCTCATCTGACCAGAGTACATGCTACCAGTAGTTCACCGTCTTGTCCAAATGTTGTTTGGCAAACTTTAAACAAGCTTCAACATGTCTTTTTTTCAGTAGTGGAGTCTTGCAAGCTGAGAGCGGACAGAGGCCATGGCGGTGGAGTGCATTGCCTATGGTCCTTTCTGTCACAGTTGTACCTGCTGCCTCCAAGTTTTTCTGGAGCTCTTTCCTAGTGGTCCTTGGCTCTCTGGCTACTCTTCAAAGTATCCTTCTGACTCCCTGATCAGAAATTTTGCGAGGAGCACCTGTGCATGGCCGGTTGATGATGGAGTGATGTTGCTTCCACTTATGGATAATGCCCCTAATGGTGCTTACTGGAAGATTCTGAAGTTGTGAAATACGTCTTTAGCCAATTCTATTGTCATGATTTGCAATAATCTGTTTGTGAAGGTCTTGAGAGCTCTTTGCTTTTACCCTTCATTTGATGTTTCTTGTGTGGCACCTTGGTAACATACTTTTTTTTTTTTTTTATAGCCCATCAATATATTCTAACCCAGTTGACATTATTAGCACAGATAGGAGGTAGAGTTGCCTCCTAATTAGTTTTGGTTTTCAGCTAGTTCCTTGCCTTTCCTTGCTGTGGTGTACTGCTTTTTCTTAGTGTGTCCAATACTTTTTTCCTGTATCATTCCACTTTATTACACATAACTTTATTTACATATTGACTTTAATGTTTAGATTTCTTGTCTGGATTTCTTGAGTTAATACCAAAGTCTGGTGCAAATTTCACTTGAATACGCTCATTGGCAATACATTTACTGAACAAAATGTTGATGTGTTCAATACTTATTTCCCCCATTGCTATATCGTAGACAAAACTACATCTGTAATGTTTAATCCATCTATATCGTAGACTATACAAAATCTGTAATGTTTAATCCATCTCTATCGTAGACAAAACTACATCTGTAATGTTTAATCCATCTATATCGTAGACTATACAAAATCTGTAATGTTTAATCCATCTCTATCGTAGACAAAACTACATCTGTAATGTTTAATCCATCTATATCGTAGACAAAACTAAATCTCTAATGTTTAATCCATCTCTATCATAGACTAAACTAAATCTGTAATGTTTAATCCATCTCTATCATAGACTAAACTAAATCTGTAATGTTTAATCCATCTCTATCATAGACTAAACTAAATCTGTAATGTTTAATCCATCTCTATCGTAGACAACTACATCTGTAATGTTTAATCCATCTATATCGTAGACTATACAAAATCTGTAATGTTTAATCCATCTCTATCATAGACAAAACTACATCTGTAATGTTTAATCCATCTATATCGTAGACAAAACTACATCTGAAATGTTCAATCCATCTTTATCATAGACTAACTAAATCTGTAATGTTTAATCCATCTATATCGTAGACAAAACTAAATCTGTAATGTTTAATAGATCTCTATCGTACACAAAACTAAATCTGTAATGTTTAATCCATCTCTATCATAGACAAAACTAAATCTGTAATGTTTAATAGATCTCTATCGTACACAAAACTAAATCTGTAATGTTTAAGCCATCTCTAAACCCAGGAGTGATGTATTAGACTACAGCAAAGGGTTCCACAGTAACAAAGTAAACCCAGGAGTGATGTTTTAGACCAGGGGTTCTCAAACCTTTTCATATAGTGACCCCATTTTATTTAGGATTTTTTTTGGGGACCCCACACTCGCGTAATTTCAACGTGGAATTAAAGAATAAAAGCACACGTTGTTGAACTTGATCATGCATATTTATTAGAACATTTAATTACAGCACTATGTTATCAATACACATTTATAAAACGAGGCATATTTAGGCAAAATATGTTGCCAGAACATTAAAAGAAATTTAAAATAAAGAAAAATAATCTTTATTTTACTTTCCAATGGGTGACCCCACTGTCACCTACCCGCGACCCCAATTTGGGTCGCGACCCGTAGTTTGAGAACCACTGTATTAGACTACAGCAAAGTGTTCCACACAGTACTAAAGTCAAGTCAACAATCTCTTGGTGCCCCGAAACGTGATGGCCAAACGATTCTGATACATATATATATATATATATATATATATGTGTGTATGTGTATGTGAACTCACTGAGGTGGTAGAACCAGGGTGCTGGGTTGGACTTTGGGCCTCCTCTTGGCTGACGCTCCCATCTGATTGGCTGATCGTTTGAGTGACTGCTGGTTGAGCAAACTGGAGGCCAGGCCAGCATGGTACTGAAGCTATGGCAACACAAAGAAATGTTTTTTATTATTATTATTAATGTTATTATCATTACTATTATTATTATGACTCATATTATTATTATTAATAATAATATTGTTACTGTTATTATTATTACTAAACTAAAGGAGACGATGGAGAGGCATGGCTAATTGGTAAGTATCTGTGCGTAATTAATAGTTGCAGCAACAATAGGCTTCTATACTTCTAATGACTTGGTTTCATTTGGAGATTGCAGATATGCGCTGGCCCACTGGTTGATGACCCCAATCACCAACCCTCAGACGGAGCAGGAGGTGGCCTACAATGAGAGCCACCGTCAAGTGCATCATGGGTAGGGTTGGGTACCCTTCACATTTGAACCGATACCGGTACCTGTGAATCGATACCGGTACCCAACGGTACCTTTTTTCTGTACTTCAGTCAATTATTATTTATTTAGAACAATTTGATAATATATACTGTATATAATATATAATATTGCAGTGAGCGTTGTCTGCATCTAGCTTTGTAAAGTGTAACAACACTTGAGACCGTTCTCGGCTTGCCATCGCCCCGGCTGCTTTGTTCTTGAATCAAGTCAAATCCTAGGTAAGCGTGTATTGTGTGTGTGAACGTTGACGTGAACGTGCGGCACACTTCATAGGTTTCGTTTTGCGGTAACAAAACGTTGACGTCATCGAAAAACTCACCGGCGGAACTCACGTGAATCGGTACTCGGTAGTACCGACGTGATTCGGCCGGTACCCTTAATTCAGTTGGGTACCCATCCCTAAGCATGGGACTGCTGAAAAGAAGCTGGATGTGTTTGGACGCAGCAGCTGGCACACAGACGACTGCTGTGGTGCCCGTGATGGCCTCGATGCGCCCTCTCCTGTGTTTCTTTTGGCCTTCGATTTCACATCAGCCATTGTGCTCCCCTCTCCTGACATCAGTTAACCTCACCCATTATCTTGTCCCATGCCGCTTTTTTGAGTGGCCTTGTACCCCGTATTGACACTAACTACGATGTCACGCTTATGTTATACTCCTTATCTTACTCTATATCCACATATGTCTGTGCATACATGCATAATAATCCTTTTTACATATCTGTAGATCAGGGGTCTCAAACTCAATGTACCTGGGGGCCGCTGGAGGTAGAGTCTGGGTGAGGCTGGGCCGCATCAAATATTCCACAAAAAAAGGGTTTCAAGTATTCAAAAAAAAAGTACAACTGATCCAATCTTCTCAATCTTTAGCAATAACATTTCAGAATAATGAACAGTTCTTCAGAACATGAACGGTTCTTCAGGCTTCTCAGTGGTGTCAGTGGACTCATCCACAGCTATGGAAATGCACTGTGCATTTTTTTTATTCTATCACAAAGCTGTTTAATCAAATCACCAGCCAGTATTTCAGTTATTCTGGTTGCTGTGCGATCTGAGGGGGATTTGCTTTTGTTTGCCTTCAAACATGGTCTCCATCACTTCAGTCATACATTATTTTCAAATAGCTACCGTTTCTTGGCATATAGTCACATAATTGGTTGGGGGGGGGGGGTAGGATGATTCCAAGGGCCCAGCACTGGGGGGGGGGGCCCAGAGAACACTATTATTATCTTTTTATTAACACTTTAACTGCCGGAAGACGTGTTTAGGCGTCCTTCCCCGCCATGCTCAAGTTGCCGAAGACGCCGTAACTCGTCTTTGATATCAATATTTCAAAAATCTGTGATCGGATTCATATTTCCCATCCGCTGGCCTGAGACCCACCAAAAAGCCCCACTGAACCCTCTAGCGGTTCAAGAGCGCCATCTGGTGGCCGATCGGCGCAATCGCCTAACAGGAAGTTACTTGGACGATGTGCTGTTCTCCCATATTACTTCCGGGCACTCGGTAAAGGTCCCGGCACTCTAGCTCGTCACAATACATAGCGATCCGTTGCCAATAACTCGATAAACAACATGATTTGGACGTATATAGTATTATACAACCTGGAAATGGACCGGGTATTCCAACATCCCATAATAGGAAAATGTATACTCCACGCTCATCGCCAAACGGCGTGAGGAAGATACGGTAAGATTCAGCGTTATTTTTCAATGTCTTCTATACTAACTGATCTGATGAACATTTGACCCACATTAGATGAATGGTATAACGCTGCCCACGGAATTATAAACGCCCCCTCGGCCATCCGGTCAACATCAGACGACGTGTAGTAACTTCCAGAAGTCCGTCCAGTTGGATTTTTTTTATATCGCGCCGATTGCTATCAAACTGTATTTGATCATCAATATAATGCATTTGGGGCTATAAATCACGTTCTGGAGAAAGCTGCAGAAAGAGATGAAAACATACTTATACTTTAGATCATATTTTAGTATGAATATGTGAATGAAAAAGTGTAACGTTCATACACCCTGAACAATACATATAGGACATTGAATGGGCCATAATAATGGCAATTTAGCAATAGAATTTAAAAAGTTATAGCCCTGCAAAGAAGGGGAATTTCTCCATAGACAAATAGAGCTGGCAACCTATGGTATATCATGAATTTAGCCTTAAGCAATCAAAGTGTTAATATGGTTTTATTATTATCCTAAAGTAAGTTAATGTAGATGACTCAAAAGTATAATTGTCTGTATTATAAAAAAGAATAGGTAAAAACCATATTATGCGTTTTCATCAATAAATAAATGCCCCAAATTTGTTTATAGATTGGGGGACCCACATTTTTTTTATAGATTGGGGGCCCACAAATTGATTCTTTCATGGGGCCCAGAATCTCCAGCTACGCCTCTGGCTGGGACTCAGGATGAACGCATATTTTTCCGTCCATTCACCTTTGAATTGCAGTCGACTTTTCTTTTACTGACCATCTTTGAAAATGCCATATTTTTCTGCTGGCTGCCTGCTGGCGAAAATAGGCTAATAGCTACATTTATCTCACAGAGATAAAACTGGGAGCGAGTTTACTGTAGATGCGCTGCCAACTCTGCTCCGACTTGAACTGAATTTGAGAGAGAGACGACATGCAGTCCGTGAAGACCCGCCCTACTCCCCTACTCTGCCTCTGATTCGCAGACTGTGGGTGAGGGGGAAAAACGCTGACGGGACGCGTATGTGATTGGACCAGACCCGTACACACAGACAGACAGTGGCAGTGCTGCCGGACATGCAGAGCACTGCTCGCAGAGGAGAGCGATAGCGAGGATGCATTTGCTTCCACTTTACTTGATATCACTCCGGAATCACGTTTCAACCAAGTCACTAACATAACGTTGCTGTCATGAGCCTGCGCTATGGTAGCCTACAAGTGATAAAATAAATAAAACGTCCAACTCTCGCGCAACGACTCGGCAAACAGTTGCGCGCGGGCCGCATTAACACTAAACGTTGATGTCCAGTAGGGGGCCGTAAATTATCATCCCGCGGGCCGCAATTGGCCCGCGGGCCGCGAGTTTGAGACCCCTGCTGTAGATAGATACTATATCTATACATATCCCTTACCTACTCTTGCTAGTTACACTGCTGGCCAGTACATTGTATATTACTATTGCACTTTACTGTGTGCTAAACTTATTTTCATTGTACTGTACTTGTGCAGTATAATGACAATAGATTTTAATTAGGGCTGTCAGTTTATCGCTTTAATTAGATTAATTAACTACACAGCAAATTATCGCGTTATGAAAATTAACTCAAATTGTAGAATACACATTTACAGACTTTTTTTAATATGGTCCTCCATTTGCATGTTCTTGGTGTCTGATTCTAGGGACATCTATGAATCTCAGGGAATGTATTCCCAGTGTCAGAAATACTGTGTGCTAGATCCACAAAGAATGGATTGCACGGTGCAAGTTGCACCCTTACTTACAATTCATTATGAATTGAAAATGGGGGACCCTGATGTAAACAAGACGAAAGTCTTTCTCTGGTCTGCATCCCCTTAACAATTGTGTGTATTGAGCCATACTGTATTGTACCCATTCTGCAATCTGTTAATAACATTTTCATTCAATCAATCAATCTGCGCGGTGATTGATTGAATGACATTTTTATTTTGAGTAAATTGTAATGAACCAAATGAGAATATCAATAAAAAAAAATTTAATCTTTGACTGTGAATAACACCATGCTCAAATTGACCAGACCTGAAAAATCTAAGCAAATTAATAGATGGAAGATGATTAAACAGAAGGTTTTGTAGATAAAGTACTGAATTCTGCCATCCGGACACATGCAATTTGAAATATGATTATAGAATATCAGGCATAAAATGGTTATGCGATTAAAATGTGATTAATTAGATTAATTAATTACAAATCCTGTAATTAATTAGATTAATATTTTTAATCGCCTGACAGCACTAATTTTAATCTAATCCAATTTTAATCTGTCGCAAATTGCTTTTGCCTTGCCTGTGGATTCTGTGTGCACAAATTCAGGTGTACAAGAATGCATGTTAAATTTAAAGGAACACGCCAACATTTGGGGAAAAGCGGTCAGGTGGCGTAGCAGAGATTGTGCTCGTCACCAATGCAAGAGGCTGCGGTCTCGACTCCCGGAGAGTGAGCATTGCCTTGGCTCGGGCTGATCGCTATACTAACTCGTTTGGCTGAGTTAGGGGGAGGGGAGCCGTGGGTGGGTCCTGGGCGTTGTGGACAGCGACCCCTACAGTTCGGTCGGGGCGCCTGCTCAGCGAGG
Organism: Notolepis coatsorum; assembly: GCF_963971535.1. Lineage (NCBI taxonomy): Eukaryota > Metazoa > Chordata > Actinopteri > Aulopiformes > Paralepididae > Notolepis > Notolepis coatsorum. The sequence goes on along the minus strand of NC_140166.1, from coordinate 3,792,152 downwards.
GTAGGATCTGGAGAGAGGTCGTGCGACCTTCCACACGTTACACTCTCCCAGTGAGAATCTGAGCTGCCAGACTGGCTGCCGGCTGGCTGCACATGCGTCGGAGGAAAGCATATGACAGTCTCCGGCCTCCCGGACCAACAGTGCGCAACAACCAGGAAGGGGGTTGGGAATTGGCATAACGACTAACAGTGGGATGGGAGAAAAATCGGAAAAAGGGGGGGGGGAAAAGATAATCAAAAACAAAACAAAAAACATTTGGGGAAAGCTTACCGTCTTTTCCAGAGAAGACAAGAAGATACCAGTTTCCTCTCTGTGCGTTCAGTAGAAAGCTATCTGGCTGCATGTTAGCCTAGCTTAGCACAATGAATGGAAGCGGACAGTGCCGGTTAGCCTTCGGGAGAGGTGTTAGTTGGACAATTCCTAGGCTAACAGGCACTGTCCGCTTCCATTCATTGTGCTAAGCTTGGCTAACCAGCCAGATAGCTTTCTACTGAACGCACAGAGAGGAAACTGGTATCTATCTTCTTGTCTCTCTCTGGAGAAGACGATAAGCTAATTTCCCAAAATGTTGGCATGTTCCTTTAAGAATCAGTGGCCTTCCTTAATCAGGGGGTTGCAGCTGAGAACACTTTGTTTAAGAACACATTTCCATGCATTTATGAATCCGGTGGGGATCATTTTTTTTTAGGTTTGATTTTTTTTTAAACACTTATAGAAAATGTTAGAGAATGAGGTCCATTGTCCTCAGAAAACAAACAACAATATATCTAGAAGCAATGGTGTGTGTTCTAAACATCAAAGTGAGCAGTGAGAGTGGACTGCAGAAGGAAGGGTGCCGATTGGCTGTGAGAGCCAACACCACTTCAGACCCAAGAGTGTATCAGCTAAAGTGTGTGTGTGAGCCAGCTGTGTATTATTAGTTGAAGAGCTCTCTGCCAGATAACATCAAAAGGAGGAAAAGGAGAGGCCACAGTTCTCCTCTCACCTCCCCTCTTCTTTTATTTTATTTCCTCTTCTCTCTCCAGCTAGGGTGTCAGAGACCTCATGTTTTCTGTAAGACCTCATGTTTTATGTTTTGTGGAAATTAGACAGCATCATATAATCAGTTTTTTAAAGTCAGAATTCAGTCATAAATAATTAATGCCATGGAGGAATGTTGAGGTTTTCAGGGGAAATGTGTAGCAATATTATACTGATAATATATTAACACTTTCAGTGCCGCTCACGGATAAACACGTTTCTAGCACCCGACGGTTGAGTGCCAAATCACTGAGTAACACGTTTCTGGATCGTTATTTCTTTTATTCGCTATTTCCATTGATAATTCATCGGGCAGCCTGTGCAGGCTGTCCTGAATGGGTCTGAGATCGCAAACGTCCAGTACCGCCGGATAACGCCGCTATTGCACAACCTTGGATTCACTCTGGCTCAGCCTGTATGTTGATCTAACAAATCCAGTCCGGGTTTTCCTACTCTGGCAGTAGCAACGGTTATAACACATGGATTGGGGATAATCAAGCACCATGGATTCATGTAATTTCATGGATTATCTTGGCAACACAATCGAGATCAATACTTGGAATGGCGATCAGATAATTGGATTCTTCTTTTTGCAGTACATCCTAGTCAAGGTAAGGACTATATGTTATCAATATTGCATTGATCCGAGCATGCCTCCATTGTGATCCGTGTGTGCCCTGTAACGTTACTCCACAATGTATGCCGTTGGTGACGATCGAAGCATAAACCCACCCTTTCATACATGCATGATTAAACATAATACCGATAATCTAGCGTTGATTTCAGATTGATTATTGATTCAGGCGAGGAATGGCACGCTTCCTAATGAAATGCAATAAAACGCTGTTTAGCTGCGTTTCCTGGGATTACACAGAATTACTCAAACTATACTCATATTCACCATGGTATAAAACGGGAATGTATTGATGAAAAAATTATCTGTTTTTTGCATCTTGACCAGAAGAAACTCAATGACAATCGACTATATTATTAGATCCATAGCTATAATATTTGATATAGTTTTAGCACTGCAAACACTGGCATGTACCCCTGTTCATTACAGCACTGCCTGGCACACACGGCCATACGCCCACAGCGACCTCTGGCGCCCAATGTGTTAACATCATCTTATATACCATGATCAAAAACATCATTCTACTCCTGGGCAATATATTAACATGTTTTATTTACATTTGATAATTTAGCGGACACTTTTATCCAAAGCGACAAGTCAGCAGGAAGGGTTCACCTCTGGCAGCTAAGGGTAAGGGATCGTTCGTCTAGCAGTGTCAGACTTGAGTGCATAGTATAATAGACATATTAGCATAGTAGGTAGTAGTATAGACATAGTACATAATAGTACTAGAAGACAAGAACTTTTTTTTCTTTTCAGATATTGATTGAAAAAGTGTGTTTATGGTCGAAGATTTGGCAGGTTTCAGCTGTCCTGACTCAGTGTTTCCCCTACCATTGCCTTGGCGGGACGCCCCGCCCCTCCAGAAAAAATTACAATAAAAAAGTTTATTAAAAAAATATATATATATTTTTTTATTATTAAAGTTTGCTATAATCACAGTAACGTTGGTGAGCTAGCTAAATTATACATAAATCGATTTTCATATAAATTAATCTTCACTAAGACATTAAAACGGTGGTGCAGCACGGTCTACGGAGACGCAGAAAAAAGCTACCAAATCCATTCCGAGACAACTCCGAGACTGACTAGCATCGCGCGTAACAAGTCTCAGGGCTAGATCCACAAAGAATGGATTGTACGGTGCTAAATAATTGCACCCTTACTTACAATTCATTATGAATTGAAAATAGTGGATCCTGATGTAAACCAGACGAAAGTCTTTCTCTGGTCTGCATCCCCTTAACAATTGTGTGTATTGAGCCGTACTGTATTGTACCCATTCTGCAATCTGTTAATAAAATGTTTATTCAATCAATCGACGTTTGCTGCTAACGGTAACCAAGCTTGCTCCAAAACAGTTAAACTGATCCTGGAGCAGCTCACAGTGGAGCAGTCCTCTGGACCAGTTAAACAGTTAAACTGATCCTGGAGCAGCTCACAGCGGAGCAGTCCTCTGGACCAGTTAAAACAGTTAAACTGACCCTGGAGCAGCTCACAGCGGAGCAGTCCTCTGGACCAGTTAAAACAGTTAAACTGACCCTGGAGCAGCTCACAGTGGAGCAGTCCTCTGGACCAGTTAAACAGTTAAACTGACCCTGGAGCAGCTCACAGTGGAGCAGTCCTCTGGACCAGTTAAAACAGTTAAACTGATCCTGGAGCAGCTCACAGCGGAGCAGTCCTCTGGACCAGTTAAAACAGTTAAACTGACCCTGGAGCAGCTCACAGTGGAGCAGTCCTCTGGACCAGTTAAAACAGTTAAACTGACCCTGGAGCAGCTCACAGCGGAGCAGTCCTCTGGACCAGTTAAAACAGTTAAACTGATCCTGGAGCAGCTCACAGTGGAGCAGTCCTCTGGACCAGTTAAAACAGTTAAACTGACCCTGGAGCAGCTCACAGTGGAGCAGTCCTCTGGACCAGTTAAAACAGTTAAACTGACCCTGGAGCAGCTCACAGCGGAGCAGTCCTCTGGACCAGTTAAAACAGTTAAACTGATCCTGGAGCAGCTCACAGTGGAGCTGCCGCGATAACCGCATTACCGCGGTATCGCTGTTGCATCACGCTCACCGCAGAGTTAGGCTGAATACCGCGTCACCGCTGTTTTTTATCATAATAATAAAGTTGGCTTGCGGCTTGCGGCTCTGCAGATATACCCTACTCGGTTCCAAGCGACCCTATTGGTCCAGCCTGGCTCTGCGGCTCTGCAGATACCCCCTACTCGACGCGTCACACTTTGTAGCCTCTGAACGAAAACAGAACGCCGCCATCTTTACTGCCTCGCTAAGGATGCATTTCATTCAGGATTTGTTTGCGACAGAACCAAGTGCAATAAACAAAAAAGAATGGATTCACTGTGTATTCTGCCTTATTTATTGATGAAACAAAACCGACATCAACCCAATTTACCACCGAGCGGAGAGTTTAGTGTCACAACAAGATCGCTGATGTGTTAAGTTTGTTGTTGTTATTACTACAGTCAGCCGATATACACGAGAGGTAACGTTAAACCCGGGTTTGCTTGGTAGAATACACAATGAGAGGTAACGTTAGCTTTGGCAGAATAGACGCAACGAGAGTCTGGTTAATGTTGTTATTGATTGATTGAAACTGTGTTAAACTCTGGCTTGCTGCAAGCCCTCGGACATCTATGCCCACGGAGCTTTCAGTGTACACAAGCGAGCGGCGGCGGCCCCGCCTGCATCCCCATTCCCCAAACGGAGTAGTACCTGGCTGCAGTGGAAAAGGAACGAAGTACCAGGTGCCTAAAGCGGGTCGAGTCGAGTAGGTACTATGCAGTGGAAAAGCGCCATTAGACTAGAGGCAGGCTATAAGAGTAGACTACAAAAAAAAAAAAAAAATGCATTCAAACTTTTTTTTTTTTGTGCGCACTGTGCGGTAATTACCGCGGCGGTAGGAAATATTTCGCAAATTCGTGCGGTAAGGAAAATATCAATACCGCGGCAGCTCTAGCTCACAGCGGAGCAGTCCTCTGGGCAAATTTACTTTTGTTTTAATTTTGAGTTGATTTTGCAGGGATAGTTTGCTCTCCAGCTCCAACAGTAAGGAATGGGATGGGCTGAGCCTGAGACTCTCTCTCCCTGTCACTGTCTGTACGTTCATGATTTTAAGTAGCCAAACTGGTTAATTGATGATAATACATATTTCACTTCATTAGCTGAAATATTCTAAAATCATTAAGTCGACTATAAGCCATTCTCTGTGTGTGTGTTTGTGTGTATTTGCTATAGGCTACTCTTTTTGACATTGAGCTTTAATAATCCCTCTTTTTTTTTTTTTTTAACACATGTTTTTTATTTTCCCTTTTTTTTACATGAAACAAGACAAACAATACAGTAACAGTAATAATCAACAATAAATCACAGGACAATAACATAAATAATAATAACAATAATGACAGTCCAGTAATTAAATCAGAATGAAAGTAGACTAAAAGACATAAAAATAATAAATACCATGGGCTCTCGCTCACTCTCCTATTTTATTAAAAAGAAAAATACTGAAATGGTACCTTGTTGGACCACTTGTAGGCCTGCAGCAGCTGAGAGTAGAGAGGAGTCTTGTCGTGAACCGGATCTAGACTCAACAGACCACTGTTATGAAGAGGATGACTTTCTGATGGACGTCCTACCAGACTACTCAACCTCTCCAACTCACTGAGAGAGACACACAGAGAGAGACAGACAAGTTGAAAAATCACATATAAATGTATTGAAATCAGATATGTATTGAAATAACATGTACTGAAATCAGAAACAAATGCCAGTGTTTTCATTCCTACAACGACTGCATGAGATAAACTCAGCCTGATAGTTTGTTGTTCTTTGCTTGGTTTTATGTTAGTGTCTGTTCACCTGAATCTAAACCTCAATGTGGGGTACATGAATGAATGAATGAAAACTTTATTTAACAGATTGCAGAATGGGTACAATACAGTACGGCTCAATACATACAATTGTTAAGGGGATGCAGACCTGAGAAAGACGTTTGTCTTGTTTCCATCAGGGTCCCCTGGGGGTCCTTTGGGGGCTCCCCAGAAAAATGGGAAATAGTTTAACTGAATTTAACGTGATGCTATTGAATGATATCTAAAATCATACATAACACAAGTTCTCTTTTCAGATGGGGTCCCATAAACAAAGTCTTACCAACCTGGGGTCTGCGGTATAAGTAACTACTGTGGGTTACTAATATGGAGATGACGGAAGATCTGTTTACTAACAACAACAACAACAACAACAACAACAACAACAACAGTAATAATAGCGTTATCTGATCTGAGAGGGTTGCTATGGAGACTGACTGAAGGTCTATGTTCAACAACAACAGAGAGGGTTACTATTGAGACTGACTGGAGGTCTCTGTTCACGGCCTGCAGGTGGTCTTGAAACTCGCTAATGAAGACCTTCTCTCGTCCCTCCAGAGTCTCCTTGTTCTTCATTCCATCCTTCAGGGAATCGAACACGCGAGTCACGCTGGACCGCAGGGCCTGGATTGCGCTGATCGCTTGAGAAAAGGCTTCCAGGTTCACGCCGACGTTCACCACGTCCGCCATCTTGGAGACTGTTTTGCCGAGGCGTCGCTCGGAGATGACGTCTCCTGCCGTGTCCTCCTGCCGATGTTGCGCTGTGATGACGCTTACCATGGTCTCAACCTATGGTCTCATTGATTGATTGATTGATTGATTGATTGATTGATTGATTGATTGATTGATTGATTGAAAACTTTATTAACAGATTGCAGAATGGGTACAGTACAGTACAGCTCAATACATACAATTGTTAAGGGGATGCAGACCAGAGAAAGACTTTCGTCTTGTTTACATCAGGGTCCTCCATTTTCAATTCATAGTAACATAATATGACATACATGACATACAGATAGACAGTACTGCTACGCCTACATCTATACATTTATGACATACCAGATTTGCAAATACAGTACTGTTTGTGATACAAAAAGAGTCCAGAAAAAAAAGAGTATATACATTGGGGGTAGAAACTGTACATTGAATTGGGTAGGTGGGGGGGGGGGGACTGTACATTGGAGGTGGTTGGGTGGGTGGGTGGGGGGGGGGGGGGGGGGGTTGGGTAGGAGTGGGGGGGGGGGGTTGGGTAGGAGGGGTGGGTGGGGGACACTGTACAACTATACAAACAAAACTGTACATTGGAATATTGACAAGACCATACTTGGTAATTTACTGTACATTGGAGGGGGTTGTGTTAGGACATTTACAGGGGCCAGTTTCGAATTGCAGTCTCCTGTAGGTGTTTTTTGAGAGTGTTTTTGAAAGTGGGTAGTGATTCACATTCCTTTACAGCTTTGGGTAGGGCGTTCCACATTGATGTGGCATAATTGCGAAACGTGTTTAGTCCCTTGTTTGAGCCAAATCTGGGTTTAACATGATTTGTGGAGCTCCCTCTGGTGTTGTGATCGTGGTATTCACTGACCTTTGGGAAGTATTTTGACATGTACATGGGTACCTTGGTCGTGTAGTGTATCTTGTAGACCAGGCCCATTGCAAGTTGCTGTACTCTGTCGTCTACTCTAAGCCATCCTAGGTTGTCAAAGTGGGCAGGGGTGAGGTGGGTTCTAGGAGTAAGGTCAAGCAGTAGTCTGACCAGTTTGTTTTGAGATGTTTGTAATTTTGTTTTTAGCGCCTTTGAGGTGCTTTGGTACCATGAGGTGCAAGCATAGTCGTAGTACCCTTGAATGAGTGCTCCTGCCAGAGTCTTCAGGGTATTCTTGTTTACCAGTGAGGAGATCCGGTACAAGAATCGAGTTCGTTGGTTGACTTTTTTTATTACATTGGATGCCATTTTGTCACAGGAAAGATTTGCCTCTAGGATGGAACCCAGGTAGGTAATATCTTCTTTCCTTGTGACAATATTGTCACCCACTGTAACTGAGAAGCCGTCGGTCTTGCTGAGTTTGTTATTTGAACCGAAGAGAATGGACTCTGTTTTGCCCATGTGTAATGATAGTTTGTTATCAGCGAGCCATATGCAGATTTTGCCTAGTTCAGAGCTGAAGGTTTTTTCAACCTGTAACTCAACCATAGATATATATAGAACATATCTATGGTCTCAACACTGTGCATTCACTGTGTGAATTATGGCTTCCAGGGGGAGGAGATTGATTGATTGATTGATTGATTGATTGATTGATTGATCGGTCGATTGATTGATTGATTGATTGATTGATTGATTGGTTGATTGAAAACTTTATTAACAGATTGTAGAATGGGTACAATATTACAGTACGGCTTTGAGAAAGACTTTCGTCTTGTTTACATCAGGGGTCCCCCATTTTCAATTCATAATGACATTTATGACATACATGACATACAGATACTGTTACATTTGTGACACATGATATGCAAATATACAGTACTGTTAAACAGAGATCCTAACAGAAAATATACAAGGGGGAGGATACTGTACATTGGGGGGGGGTTGGACATTTACGGGGGCCAGTTTCAAATTGCAGCCTCCCGTAGGTGCTCTTTGAGAGACCCATCTCCAAACCGAGCTGAGAGTATTCCATGCAACATGTTGAACATAATGTAATGTACAGTCTCACATTTGATCATTGCAGGTATCCATACATGTGTGTAACCTCTGCGCATGTGCAATAAACTCTCTCCCTGCCCCGCCAAGTTCATGTGTAGACGTGCGTCTTTGTTCCTGCAGTCCAACTCAACAAAAGTACATTAATAACATACCTGGCTAATAAGTATGTAGCTAGACATCCGTGTCATTATATGAACAGTGCAACACAACATACAAATGTCGAAAGAGGACAGCCAAGGCGATGCTGGATGTATTTAAAGAATTTGATGCTCATACTGTATTTCCGGGATCATCCCTATGTTCCCCGGGTCCTATGTTCCCCGGGTCCTATGTTCCCCGATTGATTGATTAATTGATTGAAAATTGTATTAATTTTTATTATTTTATTAATTATTAATGTCCGCCTTGTTTCGAACTGGTTAAGCTTAGGCCCTCTTTAGAAGTTGGTTAAGGTTAGAGTTTAGAATCAGGGCTGGTGGTCTAAAATTTTCAATCAATCAATCAATCAGGGAACATAGGACCCGGGGAACATAGGACCCGGGGAACATAGACATGCTCCCGTATTTCCCACACTGTTTAAGCCTGCCTGTCTCAACAGCAAAGCTGAAAATGGTCACAACAAGGCTGATAAATCGATGTGGTCAAGAGTGTCTGTCTGATCTCCTACTGGCTATAGAAAGAGAGGTGTCGGACTTCCGGAATAGCCGGTCCATGGAGTAGGTCGCATGTGACAGAGCTGCTCACCCGTTTTTTTTTCTCGTTTTAAAAACATATTTATATACCACCAAATTATATACCACCAATGCGTTTATAACTTGACGCATATATCAACTGAGATTATCAACTAACTATATTGACAGCTCAGAACTAGGCAAAATCTGCATATGGCTCGCTGATAACAAACTATCATTACACATGGGCAAAACAGAGTCCATTCTCTTCGGTTCAAATAACAAACTCAGCAAGACCGACGGCTTCTCAGTTACAGTGGGTGACAATATTGTCACAAGGAAAGAAGATATTACCTACCTGGGTTCCATCCTAGAGGCAAATCTTTCCTGTGACAAAATGGCATCCAATGTAATAAAAAAAGTCAACCAACGAACTCGATTCTTGTACCGGATCTCCTCACTGGTAAACAAGAATACCCTGATGACTCTGGCAGGAGCACTCATTCAAGGGTACTACGACTATGCTTGCACCTCATGGTACCAAAGCACCTCAAAGGCGCTAAAAACTAAATTACAAACATCTCAAAACAAACTGGTCAGACTAATGCTTGACCTTACTCCTAGAACCCACCTCACCCCTGCCCATTTTGACAACCTAGGATGGCTTGGTAAGCTTGGGTCCTACTAATCACCCCAAAGTACCCGAAAATACCAGAAAATACCCCAAAATACCCCAAAGTATACCCCAAAGTACCAGAAAATACCAGAAAATACCCCAAAATACCCCCAAAATACCCTAAAATACCCCAAAGTATACCCCAAAATACCAGAAAATACCAGAAAATACCCCAAAATACCCTAAAATACCCCAAAGTATACCCCAAAATACCAGAAAATACCAGAAAATACCCCAAAATACCCCAAATAGTGTAATAGTGTAATAGTGTGTAATAGTGTAATAGTGGGCGGCTACGTGGCGTAGTGGGCAAGGCGCTCGCCACGAATGCGGACACTATTACACACTATTACACTATTACACACTATTACACTATTACACACTATTACACACTATTACACTATTACACACTATTACACAAAATTACACACTATTACACTAGCACACTATTACACTATTACACACTATTACACTATTACACACTATTACACTATTACACACTATTACACTATTACACTATTACACACTATTACACTATTACACTAGCACACTATTACACTATTACACACTATTACACTATTACACTATTACACTATTACACTATTACACACTAGCACACTATTACACTATTACACTATTACACACTATTACACTATATTACACTATTACACATTATTACACTATTACACTATTACACTATTACACACTATTACACTATTACACACTATTACACTATTACACTATTACACACTAGCACACTATTACACTATTACACTATTACACACTATTACACTATTACACTATTACACACTATTATACTATTACACTATTACACTAGCACACTATTACACTATTACACACTATTACACTATTACACACTAGCACACTATTACACTATTACACTAGCACACTATTACACTATTACACACTATTACACTAGCACACTATTACACTATTACACACTATTACACTATTACACACTATTACACTTATACACTATTACACACTATTACACTATTACACACTATTACACTATTACACACTATCACACTATTACACTATTACATTACACACTATTACACACTATTACACAAAATTACACTATTACACTATTACACACTATTACACTATTACACACTATTACACTATTACACACTATTACACTATTACACACTATTACACTATTACACTATTACACACTATTACACTATTACACTAGCACATTATTACACTATTACACACTATTACACTATTACACACTAACACACTATTACACTATTACACTATTACTGTAACTGAGGGGTACAATTCCCTGACTGTATTGAGAGTATGGTATTATTAAACCACTACTTAGTTATGTACTTTAATTACTGGCCATACAGTACACGGTATATATGGTGAACACCCACACAAGAATACGGCTTAACAAAGAAAGTCATATTTAGAAGTATTTATTAGCAGAGCAGCAATAGTAGGTTACAATATTGAGAATTATGAATTGCGTATATGGCGAAGAACACTTAAGTAGGTCAAGAGCGTAAGTCCATGAGCATATTAAGATGGGTATAATTGAATACCACCTGTAGCATAAGAATTACATAAGGTACACTCGTAGTCAGCTGGAGATACTAAGGGGTTCCCTCCGGTTGTAAGCCAGCAGGGGAGAGGAATGTTCGGATGCAAAAGTCTGGATCAACGAGGAATAAATAAGCTCCAGCTACGGGAGGCGGTACATATACTCCCCTCGATCGGCAGACAAAAGCAGCAGCTATAATCCAAGTATGCGCGACAGCATAGATGAAAGCCAGCCAGCCTCTTCCTAGAGACGGGCTCGAGTGATGCTCCTCACGGGTAGATCCCACACAGCAGTGGGGTAGACGGTTCTCTGCTCCAGCAGCCACAGTACCAAATGCAATATAATCCAGCCGGAAAAGGCTCTGCATTCGCCGGTGTAGATTCTCCTGTGCACTATACTTCACATTAACTAGGTCGAACTTGACGTTATTTCACTAAACTCTGACACTTTTACTATCCTATTCGCACGCGGTTCTAAGTGCTCTATTTAGACGCAAGGTTGCTCACTTCACTTGGTCGTTGACTCGTGATGAAGGCTTTAACGTAATGAACTCAACTAGACGTTACTTTGAACGAATGATGAACTGAATGAACTGATACTTTGAACGAAGTGAACTAAGTGCTGCTGTATCCACCTGCGCCGTATTTATACGTAAGGTGAATAATCTAGTGCCAACCTCAGTTCTGTCTCGTATTACTGCGCAAACCTGGACATGTTGAGACAAGCCTTGGCGGTGGCTTTGAACTCGCCATTGGGGGTATGGTCGTTGGCGCCTAGGGGTCGCTGTCCAATAGGAGAACGAATATTATGGTCTGGCTTGTACCTAGGTAAAGGGATATTCCGTGTATATATACAAAGAATATACAAGGGATATCAAATGATATACAAGTATTATACAAGGGATCTCAAGTAATAAATATATATATTCGGTTTAATCTGACCCTTTGTAACAATTACACTAGCACACTATTACACTATTACACACTATTACACTAGCACACTATTACACTATTACACACTATTACACACTATTACACTATTACACTATTACACACTATTACACTATTACACACTATCACACTATTACACTATTACATTACACACTATTACACACTATTACACACTATTACACAAAATTACACTATTACACTATTACACACTATTACACTATTACACATTATTACACTATTACACACTATTACACTATTACACACTATTACACTATTACACTATTACACTAGCACACTATTACACTATTACACACTATTACACTATTACACACTAGCACACTAGCACACTATTACACTATTACACTAGCACACTATTACACTATTACACACTATTACACTATTACACACTATTACACACTATTACACTATTACACTATTACACACTATTACAGTATTACACACTATTACACTATTACACTTACACTATTACACACTATTACACTATTACACAAAATGTGCACATTTTTGTTTTTCATTTTGGGATATGTTGGGGTACTTTGGGGTATTTTGGGGTACTGTGGGGTATTTTGGGGTATACTTTGGGGTACTTTGGGGTACTTTGGGGGTATTTTCTGGTATTTTGGTGTATACTTTGGGGTACTTTGGGGTATTTTGGGGTATTTTCTGGTACTTTGGGGTATACATTGAGGTATTTTAGGGTATTTTGGGGTATTTTGGGGGTATTTTCTGGTATTTTCTGGTACTTTGGGGTATACTTTGGGGTATTTTAGGGTATTTTGGGGTATTTTCTGGTATTTTGGGGTATACTTTGGGGTATTTCAGCGTATTTTGGGGTATTTTCTGGTATTTTCTGGTACTTTGGGGTATACTTTGGGGTATTTTGGGGTATTTTCTGGTATTTTCTGGTATTTTGGGGTATACTTTGGGGTATTCTTAGGGTATCTTGGGGTATTTTGGGGTATTTTCTGGTATTTTCTGGTACCTTGGGCTATACTTTGGGGTATTTTAGGGTATTTTGGGGGTATTTTCTGGTATTTTGGGGTATACTTTGGGGTATTTTCTGGTATTTTGGGGTATACTTTGGGGTATTTTACGGTATTTTGGGGTATTTTCTGGTATTTTCTGGTACTTTGGGGTATACTTTGGGGTATTTTGGGGTATTTTGGGGTATTTTCTGGTATTTTCTGGTACTTTGGGGTATACTTTGGGGTATTTTAGGGTATTTTGGGGTATTTTCTGGTATTTTCTGGTACTTTGGGGTATACTTTGGGGGTATTTTCTGGTACTTTGGGGTATACTTTGGGGTATTTTGGGGTATTTTGGGGTATTTTCTGGTATTTTCTGGTACTTTGGGGTATACTTTGGGGTATTTTATGGTATTTTGGGGTATTTTCTGGTATTTTCTGGTACTTTGGGGTATACTTTGGGGTATTTTATGGTATTTTGGGGTATTTTGGGGTATTTTCTGGTATTTTCTGGTACTTTGGGGTGATTAGTAGGACCCCTGAGCTTAAGCGAAACAATGAAGAACAAAAAGCTAAAATATTCGAGCTGGAATATCAATCTCGTAAGCTGAATATCCGTATAGTTGGATGAATGAATGAATGAATGAATGAATGAATGAATGAATGAATGAATGAATGAATGAATGAATGAATGAATGAATGAATGAATGAATGAAAACTTTATTTAACAGATTGCAGAATGGGTACAATACAGTACGGCTCAATACACACAATTGTTAAGGGGATGCAGACCTGAGAAAGACGTTTGTCTTGTTTCCATCAGGGTCCCCCATTTTCAATTCATATAGACATTTATGACACACACAACATGGACTGGACGAGTCGGTGAGCTGCACACATCCTGAAGCGTTTGCGACAGAATTACATAAAATCCTGGGATCAACTATCCTTCCTATGGTACCTGAGGTGGATCAGTGTTACAGATTGGGGACCCGATCTAACGACAACAACGGCAGACCTAGAGTGATTATGGCTGTCCTACGTCAAGTCAGAATAAAAGAAATGGTCATTCGGGAGACGCGCAGGATGAAAGGCAACCTGAAATAAAAGGATGTATCAATATACTTCTTTGAAGATTATTGTCGGGAAGTGGTGCTCTTGCGGGCCAAGTACAAGACGGTGATGTCTCAACTCTATTTGGGGAAATACAATCCCACATTGATGTACCCTGCAAGACTTCGCATCGTCGATAAACATGGAGAAAGGGTTTTCCTCAACTCGCCTGAAGATGCTGGCAAATACATGGCAGCACAACGTGCAGGATAGTTTATATACAGCCTTTTAATCTTTGTTAAGCATGGACACCATATCGTATAAACTTTAATGAACCGCTGATTTGAGACAGAGAGACCTACGAGCTCTGAGTTATTGAATGTGTAGTATATTCCTACAGAATCCTACAATAATCTAAGGTTATTGTAGTACAGTACAATGGGATTGCTTATCTGGAAGGAGGAGAAAGGGAACTCATACGTGATAGAATTGTTGGTCTCCCCATCTGACTTAAAGCAGATGAAGAATAAACGTGTAGCCAGACAAACCAGAACTATAGTTCAACTCTTCTGATTTATTTGAGCCCGTGCCAAGAGTGAATAAAAGATTGCCTTTTACATTACAAGGATTATCAGAAAACATTAACATGGCTGCCGTGTACAGGAATCAACAACAAGGTTTGCATCTCAAACCCCAATATGTACAGAAAACAGTCACTCGTTAACATAATTTGAACATACATTGACAATACGGTAAGCCCTTTTTGTATATAAGTAAGCCTGGTTTCTAAGCTAAGTTTACATTCTATTCTAACCAAACATGGTGGTTCCATTCGGCTTACTTACATTAAAACAGCTCAGCAGTAGTCTCTCGGTGGGGAGCGGTTGGAGCACGCAGACCTGGGGGGGTCTGCGCTCCAGAATAACACTTTGTCGGCCCTTATATCCTATAATTTCTAGCCAATAATAGCACATGGTTGGTTCAATCCAGCGTCTTCTTGTGGGGGGTTGGGTCTTGTCTCCAGGTGGGGTGGTGTGATGTCATCTTCCCTCAGTGATAAGAAGGGGGGTCTTTATGGCCCCCCCTTTCCTTGATGTGGTCTCTCTTCCCTCAGTGATCAGAAGGGGGGTCTTTATGGCCCCCCCTCCTTGGTGTGGTCTTTCAACTCAACTGATTGCAGAGTACTGTTCCAATAAACCTTTTACCAACTGTATCTCCCGTTTTGATTGATTGATTGAAAAGTTTATTAACAGATTGCAGAATGGGTACAGTACAGTACAGCTCAATACATACAATTGTTAAGGGGATGCAGACCAGAGAAAGACTTTCGTCTTGTTTAC
This sequence comes from Notolepis coatsorum, assembly GCF_963971535.1. NCBI lineage: Eukaryota > Metazoa > Chordata > Actinopteri > Aulopiformes > Paralepididae > Notolepis > Notolepis coatsorum. The sequence goes on along the minus strand of NC_140166.1, from coordinate 3,776,656 downwards.
ATCAGGGTCCCCCATTTTCAATTTATCATAACATATATGACATACATGACATACAGATAGACAGTACTGCTACATCTATACATTTATGACATATCAGATTTGCAAATACAGTACTGTTTGTGATACAAAAATGTCCAGAAAAAGAGTGTATATACATTTGGCGTAGAAACTGTACATTGGAGGAGGTTGGGTGGGTGGGGTTGGGTGGGTGAGGGCTGTACATTGGAGGTGGGGGGGGGGGGGGGGGGGGGGGGGTTGGGTATGGGACACACACACATTTTACACTGTACATTGGAATACTGACAAAGCCTTACTTGGTCATTTACTGTACAACTAGGTTAGGACATTTGTAGGGGCCAGTTTCGAATTGCAGTCTCACGTGTTTTTTGAGAGTGTTTTTGAAAGTATATATGAATTTACCCATTTCTAATATTATGGTTTACTTTTTTGATACTAAACAGTTGATTAATAGATAACTTTGTTTGTGACTTAGTGTCCATGCCTAATCATCTCTTCACCAAGTCTAAACTGGTCTGCCCTGTGGTCAACCCAGCTGTCTCTAATCAGCATTTACATACAGTCAGTTCGAGAAGGTGTCGTTTGTTCCCTAATTTAGTCATTGCTTGAGTGGGGATTGAAATAACTATTGCTGTTGTTATCTGCTGCAACTGTTACAGTTGAGACTGTTTTAGCCACTAAGTCCACTCTGCTATTGAAAGGTACATCTGGCTTTTGATGTGGTCCTCTAATTTATTCACACATATTAATTATGAAATTCAACGTCAATATTTACCACAAATGTTTTCCCCGTTGGACTTTTATTATTGCTGACATATTGGACAAAAAATTGGAACGATACAGAGAAGATTAGCATGACGAAAGGATGACACGCAAATTCATGAAGCGTTCCTTATTTTAATAGTATGGATTTCTAACAACATTCTGGAACATATTGGAACATTCTGGTACTGTAAAAACGACATATTGGAATAATCTAGAACATTAAAAACATTCTATGATATATGGAACATTCTGGAATCGCAGCAATATGTGGCCATACATACAGCCAGAAGACCTCCAGGGGAATAACATTATTCACAACGGAACATCGCCCACCCCTGGCTAGGGGAAGTGCTGCATATACGTATTTAAAAACGTATTTTTATTAATTGGAAATAATTCCACTACTTCTCCACTTTATACTCTTCTAGGTGTTTAAGCATAGCAAAGCTCTTTCAAGATCTAAGTAAATGTTTAAATGTATTCAGTTTAATACCTCTCTATTATTCTTGGGTTGTTTTAACTTACACAAGTTCGTATAAAATGTAAGTGATTATAGTATGATATTTTAAGCTTATTTTTATTTTTATTTTATTTTCATTTTTTCCTTTTTATTTAACGGGAGAGTGGCCAAGCCACAGTTGACATTCTACTTATGGTAGAATTTAGAATGTTAGATCCTATGGCATACATAGGAAAGCTAAGAATGAATCGCTCGGTCTGGGCAGACTGGTCGTGTAAGGGGGGGAGGGTCGAAATCCTATGGGGTTTTAGGGGGATAAGGGAATGTATGGGTGTTTTTTATGTTTGTTATCATGCTCAAGCTCTGCTCTCAACAGGACCTCAATAATTGGATATATATCTATTGTGAATCGCTTCTCCAGACGACTTGCACACAAGAATACAGCAACATGTTTAGATTATGGCTAGTCTGAATATAATGATTTGGAATACTAGGGGACTGAACAAACAACATAAACGCAAAAGCGTGCTTACATTGATGAAAAGCAAACAGGTTGATGTGGCTCTTTTAAGCGAAACGCACCTTTTAGAAGCTGAAAATGTAAAGCTGGCGGACAAAATATATCATAATATTAGCTACTCATCTTTTGGAACTAGATCCCGTGGGGTAGCTATAGTCGTGAAAAGGAAATTGAATATTAAATTGTTGGACATATGGTCTGATACAGACAGCCGAGTAACTATTGCTAAGATAGAATACAGTAACAGGAAAATTGCGCTGGTAGCGGCTTATGCCCCTAATCTTTATGACGCCAACTTCTACGCAACACTCACAAATGCAATGTTGGACATCCCCGAGTATTCATTTATAATTGGTGCGGATTTTAATGCCATATGGGATCCCTCGATTGATAAATCTAATCCCACCACTTCCAATGATCAGAAACAGGCATCTAATGCACTAAAAGATTGGGCCAAGAATACGGGAGTAAATGATCTATGGCGACTACTCAACCCAACGGCCCGAGAGTACTCTTTTTTCTCAGCAAGACACAAGTCATTTTCCAGAATAGATTATGTTTTTGCATCCCCTAGACTATTTGATAGATTTGACGTGGAATTGGAACCCAGTACATTATCAGATCACAGTTATTTACTCCTGAAGGGCTCATTTGGGAGACTGACATCCCGAGCCCCAAGATGGCGCTTTAACTCGACACTGCTGAAAAATACTGAATACATTCTACAACTCAACGATAAACTAGATGAATTCCTGGAGACTAATGTGGGTTCGGTATCGGACCCCAGAATGTTATGGATCTCGGTAAAGAGTTTTATCAAGGACAACACTACGGTCTTTTCCTCCAACCTCCGTAAAAAACTGCAGTCCAAACTGGTAGAGCTGGAAACGCTTTACTCGTCGTTATTCTCTTCTTTACAACGCGACTACTCGGGTCAATTGGAGTCTCAAATGAATGTGTTAAAAAAAGAGATTAACTCCATTTTAAGACAACAATCTGAATTTCAAATACGCAGTACAAGACAACATTATTACTTTCATGGCTCTAAACCAAGTCACCTACTAGCTATGAAGATAAGATCCAACGCACAATTTGCTGATATCCCTACTATTAAGGACCAACAAAGGCTTGTTACAGACCCCCAAAAAAATCAAAGAGACTTTCAAAAAGTTTTATTCCAATTTATACAAATCAGACGTGGTTTTCGGTCATAATAAAATGGATACATTTCTTGATCAAATTAACCTACCTAAACTCTCAGAGGAAGACGCTAAACAGTTAGATACACCTATCACACTAGAGGAACGTATAGAGGCTATATCGGAATTGCAAAGTGAGAAGGCTCCCGGATGGGATGGTATCCCACCAGAACTTTACCTCTCATGTTGGGAAGCAATTGGACCCCTATTACTGGATATGATTTTATACTCAATCAAAGAGGGGAACTTCCCCAGGGACGTCAATATGGCACTCATATCTGTCCTCCTTAAAAAAGACAAAGACCCCACCGAATGTGGTAGTTATAGACCCTTAAGCCTCCTCGGAACCGATCTTAAGCTGTATGCTAAGGTACTAGCCATCAGACTTCAAAAGCATATGACAGCTCTAGTTCATCCTGATCAGACAGGCTTCATAAGAAGCCGCCTGATCACGGATAATATTAGATGATTACTACATGTGATAGACAACAGCAAGGTTGTCGTGCCTCCTACAGCTATATTATCCTTGGATGTGATGAAGGCCTTTGATAGGTTGGAATGGTCTTATTTATGGGCAGTACTCGGAAGGATGGGGTTAGGTGTAGGATTCTGTGAGGATTCGCCTGTTCCCTGAACTTTTCCCTGTCTACTCTCCTTCACCAGCCCCCACCCTTGCGATGATTTACTCTCCTCTACTCTTCACCAGCCCCCACCCTTGGACTTTCTTGTTAAATTACCATCACGCAGCTGTCATAGTTTGTGATTAGCGCCCCTGAGGGCTTTATATACCTGGACCTCCCCTCCAGTCCTTGTCGGGTCGTTCTGTGTTCTGGATTCTGTGTTCTGGACTCTGTATCTGTGTTCAGTGTTCATGGAGTTCTGGACGTTACCATTCTGTACGTCACCATCACCTGCCGCGTCTCCGGCGTGAGACGACGGCCCAGCCATCACCACCTGTCGCCGTTTGCCTGGAGTGGGACACCGTCTTCGCTCTCTAATTCTCTACGGGAGGTTTTCCAGTGTTCCCACTCCAGACGTCAAGGCGGCACGCCATCGCTCCCGATTCCACGGGAGGAAGGCGTCTCTTCGTGATCCTCGTTTCTGGGGTGAGGCTCGTCGTCGCTCCCTAGTATTCCACGGGAGGACGGCGTGTTCCCATCCCGGTCCCCTGGGACCCCCTTTGTTCTGCGCTGCCCGTCTGCAGCATCCGAAGAGGAGGAGGAGGGTCCCCGTGCCAGGCCTCCGCCGTCGGGCCCCTGTCCCCGTGCCAGGCCTCCGCCGTCGGGCCCCTGTCCCCATGCCAGGCCTCCGCCGTCGGGCCCCTGTTCCCATGCCAGGCCTCCGCCGTCGGGCCCCTGTCCCCGTGCCAGGCCTCCGCCGTCGGGCCCCTGGTCCCCGTGCCAGGCCTCCGCCGTCGGGCCCCTGTTCCCATGCCAGGCCTCCGCCGTCGGGCCCCTGTCCCCGTGCCAGGCCTCCGCCGTCGGAACCCTGTCCTCATCCCTGTAAGCAGCTCTGGCCCTCGCCCTGTCCAAGGCCTTAACCCTGTTCTCTGTCCCTGTCTCCAGCCCGCTTCTCCGGGCCTCTGTCCCTGTCCCCCTCTCCAGTGCCCCTGGTCCTGGCCCTGACACTTAGCCCTGGCCCTTAGACTTAGTCCCTTAGCCTGTTCGCCTCTTAAAGGCACAGTGCTGCATTTTCCATTTGTCCTTGACTCTAGTGTTTTTGTGTTTTCCCTTAAAGGGACTGTGCCGCTTTTTGTTCTATAATAAATATTTGCCCTGTTTTGGCTTACTCTCATACCTGTCTTGTGTTGTGCGATTGGGGTCGGTTACAAACCATAACAGATTCATTAATATGATAAAAGTACTATACACAGAGCCATCGGCCATGGTTATAACAGGTCAATTCACCTCCCCTCTCTTTCCTGTTTCGCGTTCGTCTAGACAGGGTTGTCCTCTTAGTCCCGGACTATTTGCTCTATCCTTAGAACCTTTAGCACAGTATATAAGACAATCCCAATCCATAGAGCCGATCTCAATTAGGGGCACACAGCATCATATTAGTTTATATGCAGACGATGTAATATTGTTCATGCAAAACCCTACCACCTCACTGCCTCATCTTCTCAAGCTAATAGACGATTTTGGCAATCTATCGGGATTTAGGATAAACTGGCCAAAATCGGCCTTCCTTCCACTGAATGTCACTGCGAAGGCTACCATCCTTCCAGGAAATATACAAATGGTAGAACACTTTAGATGTCTTGGAGTTGAAATATTCCCCACTATATGCCAAACAGTGAAGTATAATTATACAGGAATCCAAGAAAGGATCACAAATGACTTTGACAGGTGGTCAAAACATAAAAACTCAGTACACTTCTTCAGCTCAATGGTACCGTTACCCCCCCCCCCCCTGCTGGCTACTGTAAAAAATTACACTCCGCCGCATATAAATGTATTTGGAACAACAAACGAATTAAAAGATCCACCGCACAGAGAAACAAAGCCGATGGAGGTTTAGCATTTCCAGACTTCTACCACTATTTTAAAGCGTACTCTTTAAGACCACAGATCACCTGGGCCCTGTTTCTCGTACCTGGTTCAACTAAGTCGATCAAGATGTCATTATCCAGATTCAGTTAACCCGATGTTCGAAGCCGGGATTTTCCTGTTCCTCGAAGGTGGATTCAGTCTCGTTAACTCGATTCAGACTTGAGACTCAGGCTAAGTGTGCGCGGCCGCTTTAGGTGAAAAGCCAGCATGTATCGATGGCAGAGATCCTGATTATCTAACGGCATTGATTGATTAATTGATTTAAAACTTTATTGACAGATTGCAATACGGCTCAATCGCCTCGCCGACAAGTTAAATGCGTTATCTATAGGCTAATTTTAAGTCCCTCATTACCTCAATCAATCAGATTATATTTCTTTAAACTTGCCTGCTGGATTGAATAATCAAATGAGATCTTGCTAGCGAAAATAATTAGTTAAACTGTTATACAGAATTACGATACGGCTCTCTTACCCATTGATTGATGTATGGTCGATCTTTTACTTATCTTCTCTGTGGTCTAACGGATTGTTCTTTTGACTTTCACGCAGACGACCGGGGTTCGAAACCCTAGTCTTTTCCTTCTTTTTGCAATATAGGAATAATTCAATTTGGTGCACGTTGAGAGCTATATAAAGAATGACATCCTCAATGCATGTAGATTTATAATATTTTAACTTAAAACCAGGCTACTTTGGCGTATAATCATTAATATTATATTCAAAAGAATTATATTGGAAACACGGGGTTTTGAACACCGGTCGCTGGGTTGGCAGGCTTGAGCACTACCGCTGGGCCACTGTGCCAGATGGGATAAATTCATTGTTTATACATTAATGAACGAGAGACCCGTGTTTAGAATATTCTTTATTTTGAATGAAGTTTTATTTCTTTATCCTCATTCATTAATGTGACGTCAACGGCTCATTCAATTTCTCAAATCCGTCAAACAGCGCATCTCATCAGACATCTTAATCCCAGTTACAATTAAAATAACCACGTCATAATGTGTACATCGCACCGAGCGAGCGCCACGGTATATATAACGTGCATTATTTAGGACAAAGTGAATTTAGTATCAGCATTTTGGGTCTATTTTACATTTCAAAAGCCCCCTCTGGAAGAATGGAGCACAAAAACGTAATTCAGAATGGTATAATGCAGATCGTAGACTGTGGGAATAATTTCAGGAAACGGGCTGTCACTTTTTTGCGGGGGCGTGGCGATGGTTCAGGCTAACTTGAACTTAAACTCTGCTTTCGACCAGGCTCAAACTTTTGGATCTGTTGTCATGGTGATTTGGAAAATCCACGTACGGGGAATCGGAAAGTCCGGCTTAAGTCAGAATTACCCGAAAGTTATCCGGCTAACTCAGTTATCCAGGTACGAGGAACGGGGCCCTGGTTTGATTCTCAAGCATCTGTATCCTGGAGAACATTAAAGGAAAACATAGACTGCAGGATGTAGTATACACCAACCTATAAATTAAGCAATGCAACTTGAAATTTGGCCCTCTTATTACACATGTGATCCGGATATGGCGTGAAACACAAAAATAATTTACTAACCAACATAAATGGCATAAACACTCTCCCATATTTAATAACAATACACTCCTTATTGCACAACAACCTATCAGATTTTCCAAATGAGAAAAGAATGGCATACATACATTGGGAGATATCTTCAACGAACAGGGTTTTTGTAGCTATCAAGATATATATAACAAATTTAACCTCACCAGTTACACATATTATTTCTACAGACAATTATTAGCATGCTTGAAGGCTCATGGAGTCCCATTAAAGACACCACTTGAGTACCACAGATATCACAAGTTCTTTTATGAAAGGGAGACATCGAGAGGATTTGTCACGGACTTTTACCGTCACTTACTTACATCTTCGTATGAAGCCCTTCCCCTAGACTCAGTTTGGAGGATGGATATACCAGACCTGGAAGTAGATTTTGATTGGGCTGAGGTCTGGGCAAACGTTCGGCTATCGTCACGTAACCCGGATCATCAACAGATTAATCTTAATTTTATTCATAGGACTTACCTAACTCCTATTCGATTGAACCATATGGGGCTTAAACAAGACCCTCGATGTTCCTTATGTACAAACGGTGATAATGGTACATTTATGCATATGTATTGGGAATGTCCGCCTGTTAAGATATTTTGGGAAGAAATAACCACACTATTATCAAGATTTTAGTATTTGACAATACCTGTAATGCCTTCTGTATTGTTGCTGAATGATGTCTCTCAGTTATCACACTCTGTACACATAAAGAGGCTAATCTTGTCCGGTATTACGGCTGCCAAAAAGCTAATAGCATCACGCTGGATTCAACCTGATAAAATGTGCCGGAGGGTATGGATTCTTACCTATCTTGATGTGATTTACCTGGAGATATCTACCGCACGAATTCTAGGTATTAATGAAGCCAGCATAGAAATCTGGTGGAGAGGATAAAACATTATATGAACTATTAATCCTTGGTATCAAACGGAATAATGGATGTATATTCAAGGGGGGTCCGGTGGGGGGGGGAAGAACGAGTAAGAGCATGTATGTGTTTTATAGTGGATTTCTACTATAAAGGTTTGTATGTCATGTCAAAAAAATTAATAAAAATAAAAAAACATTTGTTCAGAAAGAGAGGTGTCTATTGATAACAATAAAGTCCTGAAGATGTTCATTGAAATGGTGCCCAACAGGAGACTTCTCCTGTAACACGTTGAACCTGAACTGAACCTAAGCCAAACCCAAATGTTCCGCCCAGAACAGTGCAGTTTTTGTTTGTTTGTTGTTTATGATTGAAAAGAATGATAGCACAGTAGGCTACTGTCTTTGTTATTAAAGATATTGTTGTAAATAATCCAGATAGTTTGTGGTATTCATTGATATGAGATATAAATACAATCAAATAGGCCCTACTTAGTTTTGGATGATACAGTGAATGAAGTGTATACAATTTCCAATTACTTTAATTAGCTCAATCTAGTTTTGAATTTCCACTACATGATGTATTGTATTGTGGGCTTCCACCCTGGAATCCTCTGCCATCTTAATTCTGATCTGTCATTATAAAGCTTAGGTCTCTCCATTTCCTCTCCTAGACCTGTCTGCAGCCTTCGACACAGTCAACCATCAGATCCTCCTCGCATCCCTCGCAGGAATGGGAGTGGCTGGCTCTGCGATGACATGGCTAACATACCTCAAGGACCGCTCCTACCAAGTGTCATGGAGAGGGACCTGCGGACGGGTGTCCCCCAGGGCTCCCCCACCCCTTCTCTCTCAGTCTCATGCCTTCTCGTATCATTGCTATGTCGATGATACTCAACTCTTCCTCTCCTTTCCTCCCGACATCTCCACCTGGATGACGACCAACCACCTCAAACTGAACCTAAGCAAAACAGAATTGCTTCATTTACATTTAACATTTACATTTAGTCATTTAGCTGACGCTTTTATCAAAAGCGACTTACAAGTTCTGTACGACAAGTCATCAGGAAGGGCACAAATCTATCAGCTGAGTAAAAATGTTCATCAAAGTGTTGAGTGCTACAGTGTAGGTTAGTATATTAGGACAAGTGCATGACAATAAGGTTAGTTAGGGTTAGATTTTTTTTTCTTTTTTTTTCATTTCAGATAATGGCGTCTTTAGTCGACGGCGAAAGATTGGACGGGTTTCGGCTGTCCTAACTGTGGTGGGCAGTTCGTTCCACCATTGTGGGGCAAGGACTGAGAATAGGCGGCTTCTACTTGATGACCCTCTCGGAGCTTGGATAGTAGTGGGTCTGAGACGGCCAGAAGATGCAGAGCGTAGGGGTCTTGAGGTTGTGTAGTTAGAGACCATTGACCGGAGGTAGGCAGGAGCAGTTCCCTTTGCCGCACGGTATGCCAGGCTTCACCTGCCGGCCAAATCCTCCCCCCTGACCGACCTCCCCATCACAGTCGAGAATACAGCTGTGACGCGTCCCCGACCGCCAAGAACCTTGGTGTTGTCCTCGACGATCAGTTTAACTTCTCCGCTCACATCGCAGCAACAACCAGAACCTGCAGATTCCTTCTGAGCAACGTCAGAAGTTTTGAGTAATAATTTTTATTTTATTTTAGAATACATCCACAGAGATTTTAGAAACATGCAGAATAAAAGTATTGCATTCCCCCCCAAAATATCGATGTATTTATCATCTAAAAGATTTTTTCGGGTCCAAAATGAATTGTACTACTCAAGTCCTGGACTGATTTTCAGGACTCGTGACTCGACTTGGACTTGAGCACTGATGACTCAGACTTGGACTTGGACTTGGACTTGGACACGAGCATTGACTGCATTCGGACTCGGAAGGTGCAGATGAGGACTCTGACCCGTTAATTGATAAATACAGTTATTTATTTGTATTTATTTTTGTAATAGGCCCTAATAATTTGGCATAAGATATTGAATATAATAAAAATATATATGTATATTTTGTGTATTTCTGAGCTAGGTTACCATCTATTTATATACTATTAATAATAATATGTTTATTCTGTCCAGGTTCTTTGATGCTCTTTTATTATTTATTTGATTGGATTTGTATGTTGTTGTTTATAATAGCAACTTTACTGCTAACATGTTTTATCAACACATCATTCCAGTTAAGCTCACTAAGCCGACTTGATTTGAGAGACTAGAGAGAGAGGAAGACAGAGAGAGAGCGGAAGACAGAGAGAGAGAGAGAAAGCAAGAGAGAGAGAGAGAAGAAGACAGAGGGAGAGGGAGAGAGAGAGAGAGATACAGTAGAGAGAGAGAGAGGAAGACAGAGAGAGAGCGGAAGACAGAGAGAGAGAGAGAAAGCAAGAGAGAGAGAGAGAGAAGAAGACAGAGGGAGAGGGAGAGAGAGAGAGAGATACAGTAGAGAGAGAGAGAGAGGAAGACAGAGAGAGAGCGGAAGACAGAGAGAGAGAGAGAAAGCAAAAGAGAGAGAGAGAGAAGAAGACAGAGGGAGAGGGAGAGAGAGATACAGTAGAGAGGGAGAGAGGGAGACAGATAGAGAGGGGGGAAGACAGAGGGAGAGGGGGGAGACAGAGAGAGGAAAACATAGAGAGAGAGAGAGAGAGAGAGAGAGAGAGAGAGAGAGAGAGAGAGAGAGAGAGAGAGAGAGAGAGAGAGAGAGAGAGAGAGAGAGAGAGAGAGAGAGAGAGAGAGAGAGAGAGAGAGGTGGTTTAATCCTCTTATCATCAGATCTTAACGGCTCCAGCGGCAGATCAGAGGGAAGGAGCACCAGGCAGGTCGGTGAGTAACTAACAACCTGGTGGCTGTCTGAGCACTAGGAAACTACTGGTAGGTTAGTTAACTTTGATATCAACATGCTGGGAACTAGACTGCTGGTAAACATAGCATGTAACTGTGTGGTTGGTTGGTAGGTATGTTAGTTGGTTAAATAGCTTGTAACTTTGTGGTTGATTTGTTGGTTGGTAGGTAGGTTAGCTGGTTAGCTGGTAGGTTAACAGCCTGCAGTGGTACTAACTGGTTGGTAATAGTTTGTTATAATGAAGTCATCAGTCTGAGCTGAATATTAAAGACCTGGATAGAGCTCTCAGGGACGTAGCATGTGGTTAAAGGCAC